>NW_028319134.1:0-39532 GCF_062004578.1 Staurois parvus
GTGAGGGCGCTTGATGTAAGGGGGCACTCTGGTGAGGGCGCTTGATGTAAGGGGGCACTCTGGTGAGGGCGCTTGATGTAAGGGGCACTCTGGTGAGGACGCTTGATGTAAGGATAGACTCTAAAGAACTCCTGATATAAGGAGGCACTGGTTCTGTTTAATCACCCTAAACTAATGACTGCATTCCCAGTTCACTCCTGCACCTCCTCTGCACTGCCTGTCAGATGTTACGTCCGGGCTGTGACTTCGTGGCACAGAAATGTGCCGAGTGAACAGGGAATACCGGTTCCATGCATCCCTGTCCCACTTTTTTTTTACTGCACCCCCAAATCAGATAGGTTAGATCCGGCCCTGCTGCCAGCTGCAGTATGGAGATGCCATGGCATTCCAGCTCTGGGTCACATGTTAACAACCCAGCATGTTTGATCACATGACCCGCAGCAGCTCTGCACTGAAAATCATCATCCATGTCTCACTAGAGATTCTGCTGATGTCAGTTACCTCCATACACTACCAGCACTGCTCCTGTTATATGTGACCCAGAACTAGATCACCATAGGATCTGATTATAACGGCTGTACGTTTATTAATTTTTCATGTGAAACCCTCCACCCCCCCCCCCCCCATCCCCAGGCTTGCCTATTGGTATAGAGCACATCTAGGTACTAGCAATGCTTGACACCGGCGACTACTGTATACCTGTGATGTAGTTGTATGATCTCACGTGTAGACCTTGCCATCATCTATGTTGTATAAGGAGACAATCGGCTCATCTACAACGCCAATACACCAGGATCTTTACGCTTACTTATCTTTACAGACCATCACTGACCCACCCACTGCACCAGGAGAAACCCAGGACCCACTGCACCAGGAGGAACCCAGGACCACTGCACTAGCGTAGGGTCTGACAATGGGTCCAAGGATTTCATCCCCATACCTAATGGCAGTCAGGGGGCCATTGTCTAGCCTGTAGAGGTCTGTGCGTTCCTCCATGGATATGCCCCCCAGACCATCACTGACCCCCCACCAAAACGGTCATGCTGAACCATGTTACAGGCAGCAGAACGTTCTCCACGGCTTCTCCAGACCCTTTCACGTCGGTCACATGTGCTCAGGGTGAACCTGCTCCCATCTGTGAAAAGCACAGGGTGCCAGTGGTGGACCAGCCAATTCTGGTGTTCAATGGCAAATGCCAATCCAGCTCTATGGTGCCAGGGAGTGAGCACAGGGCCCACTAGAGGACGTCGGGCCCTCAGGCCACCCTCATGAAGTCTGTTTCTGATTGTTTGGTCAGAGACATTCACACCAGTGGCCTGCTGGAGGTCATTTTGTAGGGCTCTGGCAGGGCTCATCCTGTTCCTCCTTGTACAAATGAGCAGATACCAGTCCTGCTGATGGGTTAAGGACCTTCTACGGCCTTGTCCAGCCCTCCTAGAGGAACCGCCTGTCTCCGGGAATCTCCTCCATGCTCTTGTCTCCGGGAATCTCCTCCATGCTCTTGTCTCCGGGAATCTCCTCCATGCTCCTGTCTCCGGGAATCTCCTCCATGCTCCTGTCTCCTGGAATCTCCTCCATGCTCCTGTCTCCTGGAATCTCCTCCATGCTCCTGTCTCCTGGAATCTCCTCCATGCTCCTGTCTCCTGGAATCTCCTCCATGCTCCTGTCTCCTGGAATCTCCTCCATGCTCCTGTCTCCTGGAATCTCCTCCATGCTCCTGTCTCCTGGAATCTCCTCCATGCTCCTGTCTCCTGGAATCTCCTCCATGCTCTTGTCTCCTGGAACCTCCTCCTTGCTCTTGAGACTGTGCTGGGAGACACAGCAAACCTTCTGGCAATGACATGTATTGATGTGCCATCCTGGAGGCGTTGGCCTGCCTGTGCCACCTCTGTACGGTCCAGGTATGGCCTCATGCCACCAGTAGTGACACTGACCCGAGCCAAATGCAAAACAAGTGAAAAACAGTCAGAAAAGATGAGTGGGGGGAAAATGTCAGTGGCCTCCACCTGTAAAACCATTCCTGTATTGGGGGTCATCTCATTGTTGCCCATCTAGTGCACCTGTTGTTAGTTTAATGCCATAGCAGCTGAAACTGATGAACAACCCCCTCTGCTACTTACCTGACCAGATCAATATCCCAGGAGGTTCATTGACTTGATGTTAGACTCAGATTAAAAGTGTTCATTTCATTTCTGTGAGCTGTGTGTGTGTGTGTGTAATTATATATATATATATTTAACACTGTAACTTAATTTTTTTTTTTCAACCACTTCTATTCCCATTACAAGAAATGTAAACATCCCTTGTAATAGGAATAAGGCATGACAGGTCCTCTTTATGGAGAGATCTGGGGTCTAATAGACCCCAGATCTCTCCTCTACACTGGAAAGCTTGATTTCAGGCTTTCCAGCAAAAAAAAATGATCTCAGGCTTTCCAGCAAAAAAACAAAACAAAAATGACAGTTCACATCTGGTTGTAACATGAGAAAATGTGGAAAATTTCAAGGGGTATGAATACTTTTTCAAGGCGCTGTAAATGAGTGTTGAGACAAACCATTTACCACTGAAAGGGGTGCTTACAATGATCAACTTTTATTTATGTAAAACCTGTATTTCCAAAGAAAAAAAACTGTTTTCTATAACTGATTATAAAGTGTGACCTGGAGTGTGTCTTCAATTTGTTAGTGTATCTAAATCTGCTAGTCCGTCTAATACTCCCCTCCACCCAGAGTGACAATGATGCTGTCCAAAGGTGTCCCCTGTGCTCCTTCATCCAGAGTGGGGGGGGGGGCTCTAATACAGGAGGTTTGTTACTGGCCAGATCACCAGGTGAAAACGGAGGAAAAAAAGTCCTAAATGAAAATGAATGCAACCGCCACATCTAATGATTGGTAAGCTGCAATATATTACTTTTTTTTTTTGTGTTTTAATACTGCTTTAATTTCACTTGCAGATAATTTTGCTACATTTTACGCAAGAAATATCATTTTGATGTCATAAAAAAGGGAATATTGCAGAATACCATTTGCTCTATTTTGGGGGTTTTCTAAATTTTTACTTAGACTGGAAAAGGTATATTTTTTTCTGGTGGACAATAACAGGAAAGTTTGCTTTCCCAACCAGTGCACCCAGTAATCAGCACTCAGTAGCAGACCTGGTCAGAGATGCCCCCATTTCTGGTAAGACACGCCCCTTCTCTCGTCAGATACGCCCCTCTATAGACAGATATGCCTCCTCTCTGGTCGGACACGCCCCCTCTCTCTGGTCGGACACGCCCCCTCTCTCTGGTCGGACACGCCCCCTCTCTCTGGTCGGACACGCCCCCTCTCTCTGGTCGGACACGCCCCCTCTCTCTGGTCGGACACGCCCCCTCTCTCTGGTCGGACACGCCCCCTCTCTCTGGTCGGACACGCCCCCTCTCTCTGGTCGGACACGCCCCCTCTCTCTGGTCGGACACGCCCCCTCTCTGGTCGGACACGCCCCCTCTATAGACAGATATGCCACCTCTCTCTGGTCAGTCACGACCCCCCCCCCCCCATTTCTGGTCAGACACACCCCTTCTCTCTGGTCAGACACGCTCCCTCTATAGACAGATATGTCTTCTCTATAGACAGATATGCCCCCTCTCTGGTCGGACACGCCCCCTCTCTGGTCGGACACGCCCCCTCTCTGGTCGGACACGCCCCCTCTCTGGTCAGACACGCCCCCTCTATAGACAGATATGCCACCTCCCTCTGCTGGTCAGTCACGACCCCCCCCCCCCCCTTCTCTCTGGTCAGACACGCTCCCTCTATAGACAGATATGTCTTCTCTATAGACAGATATGCCCCCTCTCTGGTCGGACACGCCCCCTCTCTGGTCGGACACGCCCCCTCTCTGGTCGGACACGCCCCCTCTCTGGTCAGACACGCCCCCTCTCTGGTCAGACACGCCCCCTCTATAGACAGATATGCCACCTCCCTCTGCTGGTCAGTCACGACCCCCCCCCCCTTCTCTCTGGTCAGACACGCTTCCACTATAGACAGATATGTCTTCTCTATAGACAGATATGCCCCCTCTCTGGTCGGACACGCCCCCTCTCTGGTCGGACACGCCCCCTCTATAGACAGATATGCCTCCTCTCTCTGGCCAGTCACATCCCTCCCTCTAGCCAGTCACATCCCTCCTTCTGGCCAGTTACGCCCCCCTCTCTGGTCAGACACGCTAATAAATATGAAAAGTAAGAGGGCGCACCGACCTAGTGCATTACCAAAAACACCATTTATTAAAATATAAAAAAAGGTAGGTCATCTACTCACAAGCACATGTTGTATACAGAATATAGTAGAATGCAGACAAGTGGTATGGAAGGTCTCCTTTAGCGTGCTAAGGCTTACGCGTTTCGAGGGACAGACCCTCTTCTTCATACCAAAGTAAGCATGAATTGAACCATATAAACCAGACATGCCCCTCTGTAGACTAGTATGCCCACGCTGGTCCGACACGCCCCCGCTTTGGTCCGACACGCCCCCGCTTTGGTCCGATAGAGACTGGGGAATCAGTGCAAGAAGGTGAGTAATACTGAAACTAGCATCATTAGTTTTACTAAATACATTATATTAATGTAGTTTCTTTGGGGGGGGGGGGGGGCTGGCCATAACCCGATGTTCTAAAAGTTCACTGGTGACTTTTGTCTAGAAGTTGTCACTCCGCCCATGCAGTTTATGTGACAAACAGCCGATGATTCAATCCTTTCTATCTCATGGACTGAATGGCGGGGAGTTACTCATACAGAATGAAATGCGCGCTCGCAGATTGATTCCCTTTAGGAAGAATATTACATTGTGATTGTGAGCCGGAAGATTCAAGGTCAGAGCGCTCATACAATTCTTCATTACATGAGAAATGCTGGAAGAATTCATATCGCCCGTTGTGGGGACGGAGCGCCGCCGAAGGTTGTGCTGATGCCGAGTGATGGAGATGAAGTTGTGTTACTGTCATCCATACAGAGATTTAAGGGGCTAACGAGAGCGGAGAGCCCAGCGCCGGACGGAGTGTAATTAAATCAGTTGATGGAGTAAGTCACTCAGGAATGGGAGGTCTCAGCTCTCTTTTTATAATTAAACACTCAGTCCACCTTTGCCAAAAAAGTAGAAAAGGTAGCAAAATTAATCTTGTGATCCATCTGCATTTACTACTTTTTTACCCAATCTGTACCATGCTCAGGTACCCCCCCCCCCTTTCTCGTAGCCCAAAGTCCTCGTGTAGGTATAGACCTTCTGTTATGGGACAGGAGAAAGTCATGTTGCTGGCACACTCCTTCACCACCAATGTAAGAGGCATTGTTCCTACTGACCCCCAATGTACGGAAGATTCTTCCCAGTGACCCCCAATGTAAGGGACATTCTTCCCAGTGACCCCCAATGTAAGGGACATTCTTCCCACTGACCCCCAATGTAAGGGACATTCTTCCCACTGACCCCCAATGTAAGGGACATTCTTCCCACTGACCCCCAATGTAAGGGACATTCTTCCCACTGACCCCCAATGTAAGGGACAATTCTTCTCACTGACCCCCAATGTAAGGGACATTCTTCCCACTGATCACCAATGTAAGGGACATTCTTCCCACTGATCCCCAATGTAAGGGACATTCTTCCACTGATCACCAATGTAAGGAGCATTCTTCCCACTGATCACCAATGTAAGGGACATTCTTCCCACTGACCCCCAATGTAAGGGACATTCTTCTCACTGACCCCCAATGTAAGGGACATTCTTCCCCCTGATCCCCAATGTAAGGGACATTCTTCCCACTGACCCCCAATGTGAGGGTCATTCTTCCCACTGACCCCCAATGTGAGGGTCATTGTTCCCACTGACCCCCAATGTGAGGGACATTCTTCCCACTGACCCCCAATGTAAAGAACATTCTTCCCACCACTGACCCCCAATGTAAGGGACATTGTTCCTACTGACCCCCGATGAATTAATTGTAGCAAAGGATCCCTAAGACCTGAATATATTTTTTTAGCGTACCTTTGGGGTAAAAAGGTTTAGAATGGCCGATATAGTGAAACATCCTAAAAGTGACACCATCTATAGCTTATATGGCATATGTGTCAGTTTTGAGATTGTTATATAAGGTACACAAACACACACACACTTAAAGGAACACTGAAAACCCATCAGACCTCAATGGGAAGGAATCTCCTGCTGGATCTCTATACTGACATAGACGGGGGATGGGTGAGGAATTTAAGGATGCCCCATTGTTTGATGGAAATGATCGACCTACAGAGGACTGAATTCAAAGACGCCCCAAAAATCAAAGTGACAAAATGATGCAGCAGGCGAGTCCATTTAGCTGAAATGTCTTTGCAGCAACTCAGAATGGTCCTCGGTAGTCTGTATGGCCCCCACGTGCTTGTATGCATGCCTGACAACGTTGGGGGGGGCTCCTAGTGAGACCAAGGATGGTGTCCTGGGGGATTTCCTCCCAGATCTGGACCAGGGCATCACTGAGCTCCTGGAAAGTCTGTGGTGCAACCTGGCGGCGTCGGATGGACCGAAACATGACATCCTAAATCCTATTGGATTTAGGTCAGGCGAGCATGGGGGCCAGTCAATGGTATCAATTCCTTCATCCTCCAGGAACTGCCTGCATACTCTCACCACATGAGGCTGGGCATTGTTGTGCACCAGGAGGATCCCAGGACCACTGCACCAGCGTAGGGTCTGACAATGGGTCCAAGGATTTCATCCCGATACCTAATGGCAGTCAGGGGGCCATTGTCTAGCCTGTAGAGGTCTGTGCGTCCCTCCATGGATATGCCTCCCCAGACCATCACTGACCCACCACCAAGTCGGTCATGCTGAACCATGTTACAGGCAGCAGAACATTCTCCACGGCTTCTCCAGACCCTTTCACGTCTGTCACATGTGCTCAGGGTGGACCTGCTCTCATCTGTGAAAAGCACAGGGTGTCAGTGGTGGACCTGCCAATTCTGGTGTTCAATGGCAAATGCCAATCGAGCTCTATGGTACCGGGCAGTTAGCACAGGGCCCACTAGAGGATGTCAGGCCCTCAGGCCACCCTCATGAAGTCTGTTTCTGATGTTTGGTCAGAGACATTCACACCAGTGGCCTGCTGGAGGTCATTTTGTAGGGCTCTGGCAGTGCTCACCCTGTTCCTTCTTGCACAAAGTAGCAGATACCGGTCCTGCTGATGGGTGAAGGACCTTCTACGGCCTTGTCCAGCCCTCCTAGAGGAACTGCCTGTCTCCTGGAACCTCCTCCATGCTCTTGAGACTGTGCTGGGAGACACAGCAAACCTTCTGGCAATGGCACATATTGATGTGTCATCCTGGAGGAGTTGGACTACCTGTGCAACCTCTGTAGGGTCCAGGTATGGCCTCATGCTACCAGTAGTGACACTGACCCTAGCCAAATGCAAAACGAGTGAAAAACAGTCAGAAAAGATGAGTGGGGGGAAAATGTCAGTGGTCTCCACCTGTAAAACCATTCCTGTTTTGGGGGTTGTCTCATTGTTGCCTATCTAGTGCACCTGTTCATTTGATTAACACCAAAGCAGCTGAAACTGATGAACAACCCCCTCTGCTACTTACCTGACCAGATCCATATCCCAGGAGGTTCATTGACTTGATGCCGGACTCGGATTAAAGTCTTCCTTTCATTTTTTGAGGTGTGTGTGTGTGTATATATATATATGTGTGTGTGTGTGTGTGTGTATATATATAGTGTGAATATTGAACCGTTTTGATCATAGAATTCTAATTTACACATTTGAGTTACTGGGGTATCATTGTTTTGCACTACATGCTAGATATATTTTATATTTTTTGTATCAAATTGCATTTGAGGATTCCTTTCAGCAGCAAATACATTGTATTTATACTTGGAGGTGTTTCTATTAGGGTGGGTTAGGTGCATGGAGTTTGTATTGCTATATTTTTTCATTCTTATGATGGCGCTGACCTGTAGTCAGACCGTTCTGATCCAAGTCCTGTAAGGGGAGATCTCCGACATGCAGCGATTTGACAGTTCTACCCCAGAAATAATAAAAGTGTCTGAAGAGCTGCCTCGTGGCAAATCCTAGAGCGGATGAAGAGAAGCCGAGTCTTCCTTTCCCCTTTCCTCAACGCAGAGACAGAAAGGAATTATTTAAACTCACATATCAGAGAATCCTTGGCAGGTTGTCTCTGGAAACTCGGCTCACGATGCAGAATAATGACATGCCTCTCTTAAGGTGTCCACACATGTTACAATACGATTGTCGGATTCCTCATTTCTGTTCATTTCCAATCTGAGAGTTGGATGATTGCAGCAACACTCGGTGTCATCAATCAGAGGATGCAATATAAAGAGCCGGAACATTTCTTGCAGGTGGATTGTAACCCGCGAGGCGTGCTTGTATGACTAATTTTGATTGAATGATTATTCCTCGATAGTGTGTGGGGGAATCTTTTTTTTTTTTTTTTCGCAGTTGAATTTGAAGTCAATGAGGTTGATTTACTAAGGGCAAACAGACTCTAGCTGCAGTTGCTCCAAAGCTTAGTAAATGAAGTGAAGCTTTGCTTTGCAAAGACTACCCAATCACCAAGAAAGCATTTTTGCTTGCACCTGATTGGATGATGGAAGTCAGCAGAGCTTCCCCCTCATTTACTCAGCTCTGGAGCAACTGTACTTATAGAGTGCACAGTCTAATTGCCTGTACTAAATCAATCCCCGAGTGTCGTCAATATACCTGAATACCCAAGAGGTGCCTGCATCCCAGGATCTGTAAACCCTAGAGATGGTTGTGTGTGAAAATCCCAGCAGATCAGAAGCTTTTGAAATACTCAGACCAGCCCGTCTGGCACCAACAACCATGCCACGTTCAAAGTCACTTAAATCCCCTTTCTTCCCCATTCTGATGCTCGGTTTGAACTTCAGCAAGTAGTCTTCACCACGTCTAGATGCCTACATGCATGGAGTTTCTGCCTGGCTGATTAGCAATTTGTGTTACCAAGCCATTTATTAAATATATATAATATGTAGTGGCTCTCTCCCTGTCCTGTCCTCTCTCTCCCCCTCTCCTGTCCTCCCTGTCCTGTCCTCTCTCTCCCCCTCTCCTGTCCTCCCTGTCCTGTCCTCTCTCTCCCCCTCTCCTGTCCTCCCTGTCCTCTCTCTCCCCCTCTCCTGTCCTCCCTGTCCTCTCTCTCCCCCTCTCCTGTCCTCCCTGTCCTCTCTCTCCCCCTCTCCTGTCCTCTCTCTCCTGTCCTCTCTCTCCCCCTCTCCTGTCCTCTCTCTCTCTTTTCCTCCCTGTCCTTTCCTCTCTCTCCCCCTCTCTCTCCCCCTCTCCTGTCCTCTCTCTCTCTTTTCCTCCCTGTCCTTTCCTCTCTCTCCCCCTCTCCTGTCCTCTCTCTCCCCCTCTCCTGTCCTCTCTCTCCTGTCCTCTCCCTCTCCCTCTCTCTCGCCATCTCCTGTCCTCTCCCTCTCTCTCTCGCCATCTCCTCTCTCTCTCGCCATCTCCCTCTCTCCCGTCACCCCCCCCTCTCCATCGCCCCCCTCTCTCTCGCCATCTCCCTCTCTCTCGCCATCTCCCTCTCTCTCGCCATCTCCCTCTCTCCCGTCACCCCCCCTCTCCCTCGCCCCCCCTCTCTCTCGCCATCTCCCTCTCTCCCGTCACCCTCGCCATCGCCCCCCCTCTCTCTCGCCATCTCCCTCTCTCTCGCCATCTCCCTCTCTCCCGTCACCCCCCCTCTCCCTCGCCATCGCCCCCTCTCTCTCGCCATCTCCCTCTCTCTCGCCATCTCCCTCTCTCCCGTCACCCCCCCCCTCTCCCTCGCCATCGCCCCCCTCTCTCTCGCCATCTCCTCTCTCTCTCGCCATCTCCTCTCTCTCTCGCCATCTCCCCCCCCTCTCTCTCGCCACCCCCCCCCTCTCGCCACCCCCCCTCTCTCGCCATCTCCCCCCTCTCTCTCTCGCCACCCCCCTCTCTCTCGCCATCTCCCCCCTCTCTCTCTCGCCACCCCCCCTCTCTCTCTCGCCACCCCCCCCTCTCTCTCGCCACCCCCCTCTCTCTCTCGCCATCTCCTCTCCTCTCTCTCCATCTCCTCTCCTCTCTCTCTCGCCATCTCCTCTCCTCTCTCTCTCGCCATCTCCTCTCTCTCGCCATCTCTCTCTCTCTCGCCATCTCTCTCTCTCTCGCCATCTCCTCTCTCTCGCCATCTCCTCTCTCTCGCCATCTCCTCTCTCTTGCCATCTCGCCATCTCCTCTCGCCATCTCCTTTCTCCCCTCGCTCTCTCTCGCCGTCTCCTTTCTCCTCTCTCTCGCCATCTCCCCTCTCTCTCTCTCGCCATCTCTCCTCTCTCCCCTTCTCTCTCTCGCTCTTCCCCCCTCTCTCTCACCCCCTCTCTCTCTCGCCCCCCCCTCACTCGCTCTCGCCCCCCTCTCTCTCTCGCCCCCCTCTCTCTCTCGCCCTGGTCTCCATTACTTGGTGCATGGCCCCACTTTATTGTCTTATCTCATCTCCTGCCCCCCTCTTTAATATCTTGTCCCCTCTCCTTGTCTTCTGGTCCTCTGATATTCTGTTTCCTTGTCTCCTGTCCCTTCACTTTCTCGACCTCTCGTCACTCCCTCCCCATCTCCTGCCCCTCCTTTGTCTCCTGCCCCCTCCTCTTTTCCCTGTTCTCTGTGTACCCCAAAGTCTGAGTATTGGAGATATGACAGCGATGCTGCACTAGCGTGAGCCGGCTCCCGTGTCTGTGGATAGGTTACCATAGTAACACCCAGATTTAACCCCACTATAAAGTTAAATGCATTTCATCCTCCGCATGTACCTGAGCCCGCCATGTTTACTGCGTGACTCACTGTAGAATGCCAGCACCCCCGCACTGCACGGCATGCACACGTGATCTGTGTGTACATAGTGTACACCTGATCTGTATGTGCACACGGAAGGGACAGTCGCATGTATACGCTGCAGGATGCAAATGTTCTGCATGTACTGTGTATAGATCCTCTAAGCCATGTACACCCAGAGCTCTACATGTACATATCACTGTACTGCCAGAAATATAGCATACCAGAGGTATATCACTAGGGGTGAGGTTTGGGTTCGAGGAGAATCCTGCAGATTGGGCTTTGCAGTTCCAGTGAATTTATGTGCAGATTTGTCTGAAAGAATTACTTTAAACCAGTTGTCTCCAAACTACGGCCTGGGGGCCAGATATGGCCCTTTGCTTGCTTTTATCTGGCCCTTGGGGCACTATTTTGTCCACTGATACCAATGATGGGGCACAATTCCTCCCACTGACACCAACAATGGGGACCAATGACCTCACAGATGGGGCACAATTCCTCCCTCTGACACAAACAATGGGGACCAATGACCCCACTGATGAGGAACAATTCCTTCCACTGAAACCAATGATGGGGCACAGTTCCTCCCAATGATACAACAATGGGGCCCAATGACCCCACTGATGGGGCACAATTCCTCCCTCTGACACAAACAATGGGGACCAATGACCCCACTGATGAGGAACAATTCCTTCCACTGAAACCAATGATGGGCACAATTCCTCCCTCTGACACAACAATGGGGCCCAATGACCCTACTGATGGGCACAATTCCTCCCTCTGACACCAATGATTGGGCACAATTCCTCCCTCTGACAACAATGGGGCCCAATGACACCACTGATAGGGCCCAATAAGCCCACTGATGGGGCACAATTCCTTCCACTGACACCAATGATGGGGCACAATTCCTCCCAATGATACAACAATGGGGCCCAATGACCCCATTGATGGGGCACAGTTCCTCCCTCTGACACAATGGGGCCCAATGACACCACTGATGGGGCACAATTCCTTCCACTGACACCAATGATGGGGCACAATTCCTCCCAATGATACATCAATAGGACCCAATGACACCACTGATGGGGCACAATTCCTTCCACTGACACCAATGATGGGGCACAATTCCTCCCAATGATACAACAATGGGGCCCAATGACCCCATTGATGGGGCACAGTTCCTCCCTCTGACACCAATGATGGGGCATAATTTCTCCCAATGATACAACAATAGGGCCCAATGACTCCATTGATGGGGCACAATTCCTCCCTCTGACACAATGGGGCCCAATGACACCACTGATGGGGCACAATTCCTTCCACTGACACCAATGATGGGGCACAATTCCTCCCAATGATACAACAATGGGGCCCAGTGACTCCACTGATGGGGCACAATTCCTCCCTCTGACACCTAAGATGGGACACAAGTTTATTATTAATTTGGAACCACTAATCAGAAGGATAGGAGTTGCCTATTGATAACATTTCCAGAACCACCTAACATAAAATCACTCACATTCACTGCACTGTCCCCATACCCAATAAAAAAAAAAATTAAAAATAAAAGTTAGGCATACACCAGTTGGGTCTATTATCCCTGTCCTGCTGCTGTATCCTCTGCAGTGTTATGAACCTGTGGTAGTGAGCCCTTGTGGAACGCCAACTCGGGGTTCCCCAGGGCGCATAGTCTATGGAGCACTGATTTGATGGAGCCCCGACAAGCTTTGGGATCACCAGAGAAGCAAGGTGGTGGAGGCAGCTGGAGATTTGAATGACTGTGTAACACTGGAGGAACAGAGGGGGTTGGGGCAGCAGGAACAGAGGGAGAGGAACCGGAGCAGAGGGAAAGGAAGTGGACACAACCTGCAGCTGATCCAACCAGGAGGAAAGTTCCTGCAGACACTGCATAATTCATCCTTGATAGGCCTGATGGACATCGACTGTCTGTGCCAAACACTGAAGTTGTTCCCGGAGTGGCTGCGGTGTCTCCGAGGAGCTCACGGCCTAAGCAAACTGTCATGAACCTGTGGCAGTGAGCCCTTGTGGATTGTCAACTCAGGGTTCCCCAGGGTGCGGAGTCTAAGTCCCAGCCTGCTTCTTCACCAGAGCCCCTGATGGTGGGGATGGACTTGCAGCAAGCTAGAACTAGGTCGTGGCCCCCGGGTACGCCCAGCTGAGGATGAGGAGACCGCTCGCATGAGCAGAGTACAATGGCAGAAGACAACAGGGAATCCAATAGACAAGCCGAGGTCAGGACAGGCAGAAATCGCACACAGTCAGTGAACAAAGCCAGGGTAGTCCGATACAGGAGCTCAGAGAAGTAAGAAATTGCTCAGGCAAAGTGGGCTAGACTGAGCATGTCTTATATAGACAAGCAAACTAGGAGGCGGGCCAGGAAGTGATGGAAGGGAAGGAAATAAAACCCAGAAAACCACAGACGATGCCTATAGGTGAGCACAGACAGACCACACATGTGAAAGGGATCAGGAACAGCCTTGCAGCAAGGAGGTAAGAATACACAAACGGCAGGCTAACTTGTGACATGCAGTTTCCTAATTTTTGTAGTAAAGGCTCGGTCGATATTCTTTGTCTCCAGTAAATTTGGGCCTAGCCTTGTTCAATAAAACAGTCCTGCTGGGCAGGTTTACATTGATGTATCCTAATGTAGTAAAGGCTCAGTCTATATTCTTTGTCACTAGCAAATTTGGGCCTAGCCTTGTTCAATAAAACTGTTTTGCTGATCCTAATGTAGTAAAGCCTCGGTCTATATTCTTTGTCTCCAGTAAATTTGGGCGTGGCCTTGTTCAATAAAACCGTCCTGCTGCTGGGCAGGTTTACATTGATGAATCCTAATGTAGTAAAGGCTCGGTCTATATTCTTTGTCTCCAGTAAATTTGGGCCTAGCCTTGTTCAGTAAAACTGTTCTGCTGCTCCTAATGTAGTAAAGCCTCAGTCTATATTCTTTCTCTCCAATAAATTTGGGCCTAGCCTTGTTCAATAAAACCATCCTGCTGCTGGGCAGGTTTACATTGATGAATCCTAATGTAGTAAAGACTCAGTCTATATTCTTTGTCGCCAGTAAATTTGGGCCTAGCCTTGTTCAGTAAAACTGTTCTGCTGCTCCTAATGTAGTAAAGCCTCAGTCTATATTCTTTCTCTCCAATAAATTTGGGCCTAGCCTTGTTCAATAAAACCATCCTGCTGCTGGGCAGGTTTACATTGATGAATCCTAATGTAGTAAAGACTCAGTCTATATTCTTTGTCGCCAGTAAATTTGGGCCTAGCCTTGTTCAATAAAACTGTCCTGCTGGGCAGGTTTACATTAATGTATCCTAATGTAGTAAAGGCTCAGTCTATATTCTTTGTCACTAGCAAATTTTGGGCCTTGCCTTGTTCAATAAAACTGTTCTGCTGATCCTAATTTGGTAAAGCCTCAGTCTATATTCTTTGTCTCCAGTAACTATGGGCCTAGCCTTGTTCAATAAAACTTTCCTGCTGCTGGGCAGGTTTACATTGGTTTATCCTAATGTAGTAAAGCCTCAGTCTATATTCTTTGTCTCCAGTAAATTTGGGACTAGCCTTGTTCATGAAAGCGGAGTTCCAGTCAGTTTTGTGTTTATTAAAAGTCAGCTGCTACAAAAACTTTATCTGCTGACTTTTAAGAAACACACACTCACTTGTCCCGGGGTCCAGCAATGTGCTCACCCGCTCCGTCCCTTCTCTCCCCGGCGCTGGCATCACAACTGTGGGCACCAGTCTGTGACAGCTTCCGGCTTCACAGCCAGGTACCCACTGCGCATGCGCAAGTTTTGCTGCGCATTCTGATTGGTCCGGCAGTCTTCTGGGACCCAGGTGAAGGTTCCAGGAGACTGTGGGAGGAAGGAGGGTGTTGAAATTTCGACTCACTTGGGCCTGGCTTTCAATAAAAATGGCCAGCTGTTGTTCAGTTTTAGTCCTCCTGCACACGGGACATTTTTACAGCTGCTGTCTTTGGGTTTTGGCTTTTTTTTTTTTTTCTACAGCCAGTAAACTCCCCAGCATGTTATCCTCGGTGTCCATACACACATAGACTGGAATCAATGTTTTTTGGCTGGAGAAAAACCCCGGGACTAGTGGGTTTTGAGAGGAGTTTTTTAGCTATAAAAATGCTCTAACGCTGAAAAACGCGGTAAATCGCAGCAAACCAGAGTTTGTGGACTTTTTTTGACTAAAAAATTAAAGTTTTTGGTAAAAAAAAAAAAACTCTAAAAATCGCAAACGCGAAAAACCCCAGCAAACTTCTGCTAAAAGCTAACACAAAAATGCTGAAAAAAAATCCCGTTTTTAACGTGACTTTACACAGCTAATGTTACCAGCGTTATTAAACCGCCCTGCGTGCGCGGAGTCTCACGCTGCTGTATCCTGCGCAGTTATTCAATTCTTGTAGCAAAGCCTTAGCGTTTGTTCTTTTTGTCTCTAGTAAATTTGGGGCTAGCCTTGTTCACTAAACCTGTCCTCCTGCTCGCCAGTTGTGCATTGTTGTGCCCTTTCTGATCCAATAATTCTTTTAGTAAAACTCTGACCTGTATTCTTTTTCTCTAGTATATATATTTTTTTGGCCAATTTTGCAACATCTTATCATTTGAGATTTCTTGTAGAATTCTTGTAGTAAAGTGCCAGCCTGTACTTTTTTTTTTTTTTTTTTTTCTCTAGTGCATTTTTTGGCCAATTTTTGTCTTGTCATTTGATATCTCTTGTAGAATTCTTGTAGTAAAGTGCCAGGCTGTACTTCTTTTTTTTTTTTTTTTTTTTTTTTTTTCTCTAGTGCATTTTTTGGGCAATTTTTCAATACCCTGTCATTTGATATCTCTTGTAGAATTCTTGTAAAGTGCCAGCCGTACTTTTTTTTTTTTTTGTGCATTTTTTGGCCAATTTTTCAATATCTTGTCATTTTGAGATCTCTTGTAGAATTCTTGTAGTATAGTGCCAGCCTGTACTTCTTTTTTTTTTTTTTTTTTTTTTTCTCTCGTGCATTTTTTGGCCAATTTTTCAATATCTTGTACTTTTGAGATCTCTTGTAGTAAAGTGCCAGCCCATACTTTTTTTTTTTTTTTGTAGAGCATTTTTTTGGCCAATTTTTCAATATCTTGTCCTTTTTGATCTCTTGTAGTAAAGTGCCAGGTTGTACTTCTTCTTTTTTTTTTTTTTTTTTCTCGTGCATTTTTTGGCCAATTTTTCAGTATCTTGTCATTTGAGATCTCTTGTAGAATTCTTGTAGTAAAGTGCCAGCCTGTACTTCTTTTTGTTTTTTGTTTTTTTTTGGGTTTTTTTTCTAGTGCATTTTTTGGCCAATTTTTCAATATCTTGTCATCTGCTTTCTCTTGTAGTAAAGTGCCAGCCTGTACTTTTTTTTTTCTCTAGTGCATTTTGGCCCGTTCTTCCTTATTAAAATTGTCCCACTGTTTGGCCAATTTTACTCTGCTGTATCATCTGCGGTCTGGTAAATCTTAATTAGTGTTTGATAGAAAGTGGCCAACGGCAGAACAGTTTTACATCCGCAAGAACAGGGACAGCCTCTGTGAACGACTGCCAGATTCCTATCTGCCGATCAAAGTGGGTCCATATTGGTGTCACGGCTAAAACTACCCGGGGAAAAAAAAGACTTTGAATCAAACTGAAATGAAGCGGATTGGGGAGCTGCTGCTGTAAAAAAAAAAAAAAAGATTTTAAAAAGACACGGGGTGCTGTTGCGCTTAGGAAAAAAATAAAATTATTGAGAGAGAGAGAGAGAGAGAGAGAGAGAGAGAGAGATCCAGGGAATATCTGATTGGCTCTCAGGGGATCAGGAAGGAATATTCTTTTCCCAGCAGGAGGAAATTGGATCACGCTTTGCTGTTTGTTTTTTTTTTCCCTTCCTCTGGATCAACTGTGGGTGTAGGATTAGAACTTTTTTTTTTCTATGGTTGAACTGGATGGACTTTTGTCTTTTTTCAGCCAGACTAATGATGTATATGGGAAATAATTGACTAATATATATGACACCTATATAGCAGCAGTCCTAAGTGCGAATTTCTAAACACAAAATCTGAAATATTTCAGAAAATGGGGCGCGCGAAGGTCACAAATTGACAAAATAAACTGCAATCTTTAAAGTGATAACAATGAGAAAAATACAATAGTAATATTGAGTCCCAACAGCACCGTTGCACCAATTGTTCACATGTTGGGACTGAATATTACTATTGTATTTTTCTCATTGTTATCACTTTAAAGATTGCACAGTTTATTTTGTCAATTTGTGACCATCGCGTGGTCCATTTTTAAAATATGTAAAAAAAAAAAAAAAAAAGATAAATTCCACACCCCCTTCCTGACCAGGCCATTTTTTGCAATACTTTAATTGACAACTGCGCGGTCATGCAACGCCACACCCAAATTAAATTTATGCCCCTTTTCCTCACAAATAGAGCTTTCTTTTGGTGTTGTTTGATCACCTCTATTTTTTTTTATTTTTATGCGGTATAAACAAAAAAAGACTGACAAATTTGAGATAAAAACAATATTTTTGACTTTTTTTCTATTAAACATGTCTGGTAAAAAAAAATTTAAATATCACATTTCGTCATAAATTTCGGCCAAAATGTATTCTGCTCTGCGCTGTAAGCAAAAAAAAATAAAGACCGATAATTTTGAGAAAAAAAAGACATGTTTTGATTTTTTTTTTTTTTTTAGATTTTTTATTGTCCAGTAAATAAATTTAAATCATCGAATTTCGTCACAAATTTAGACCAAAATGTATTCTGCTCCATGTTTTTGCTAAAAAAAAAAATTCCCAATATGTGTCAATTAATTGATTTCCGTGAAAGTTATAGCGTCTACAAATGGCGGTATAGATACTGGAATTTTTTATTTTTATTTTTTTTATACTGGCAGTGGCAGCGATCAGCAACTTATAGCGGGACTGCAGCGGGTATTCTGATGCTGGGTGGGAACTGTCATCCCCAGTGACACCAATACAGTGGTCAGTGCTCATAAAAAGCACCGACACTGTACTAATGACACTGGGCAGGAAGGGGTTAAAGGATGAAAGTATTTTCAAAGTCAAAAGCCTCGTGAGAAGACCCTCTCCTGCTCTGCGGTATTTATATAGCCCCCCCCCATGACCGTACCCAGCTTCCCTTGTCTTTGTTTGACCCCGGGTTCACACTGATGCGGAGCGGAATTCACAGCGTTTTCAGTGCGAGTTCCGCACCGCATCAGAATCACCCCCCGTTCATGCGAACCCCTGTGGGTGTGTATGTGACGTTAAACCCCCCCTCCCGAAATCGGTCCACAAAACGCGGTGCAATGTGCAGAATCGGATCGCATAGGTGTGAATACCCATGCGATCCGATTCCCGATTCTAGTGCGGACCCAAAAAAAGGGACCTGCACCTTTTTGGTGCGGGTGCGATTAGAGACATACAGAATGTACGGCTTCAATCGCACCGCACAGAAATCGCATGTGATTGGCAGAGGACTGCGGTGCGGTTCTTGCGCGCATCACACGCGATATACAGAACCGCATATATGTGAACTGGGCTGATAGAATTGCCTGAATTTAAAGCTCAAGGCTTGGTTCACATCTATAGGTGCGCCCAGGCGCGTTTTAAAAAAATTTTGTTTTTGTTTTGTTTTTGTTTTTGTTTTTTTGTATTGTTTTTGTTTTGGTTTTTTGTTTTTGTTTTGGTTTTTTGTTTTTGTTTTGTTTTTGTTTTGTTTTTTTTGTTTTTTTGTTTTTGTTTTTTTGTTTTTGTTTTGTTGTTTTTGTTTTTGTTTTGTTTTTGTTTTGGTTTTTTGTTTTTTTGTTTAGTTGTTTTTTCTGGTTTTTTGTTTTTATGTTTTTTTTGTTTTGTTTTTTGTTTTTTTTTGCACATTGCCACGCTTGCATGTAGGTCAGCCCCTTCAT
This sequence comes from Staurois parvus, assembly GCF_062004578.1. Taxonomy (NCBI): domain Eukaryota; kingdom Metazoa; phylum Chordata; class Amphibia; order Anura; family Ranidae; genus Staurois; species Staurois parvus. Next base: position 18,779 of record NW_028319134.1, read on the forward strand.
TTCAATGGACTGCAGCACACATGTGAAATGTTGAGAAGAAATTCATGACTCTTCCAAAAATTCGCTGCACTGAACCGCATGGTGATGTAACACAATGCAGTTTGGCGCGCCAAATAACACACCTTTGCAGATGTGCGCCTGCCATAAATAAGTAAAACTGCTGGTCCCCCCTAGGCCAAGGGTGGGCAAACTGCAGCCCTCCAGCTGTCATGGAACTATATGTCCCATGAGGCATTGAAAGGCTGACAGTTGCATCATGACTTGCAGAGGCATGATGGGACTTGTAGTTCCACAACAGCTGGAGGGCCACAGTTTGCGCACCCCTGCCCTAGACCTAAACAAGCACTTCACCCTTGCAGTGCACCATGCTCTTTGGTGTGTCTAGAAAAAAACACGCACCTTTTGCAGGTGCGTGGGGGTGCAATGTTCCAGTGCAGGGCTATGGGGTCTGCATTGTCCTTGATGACATCAGAGGACCTGCAATGACCAGAATGTGGGGGGGGGGGTGGGGGGGCGCAAGGGGCCCGGTCTTGCAGCCAGGAGAGATCCTGTGGGAGAGGAGGATCGGAAAGATCAAAATGACTATTGAACCCCTGCTGAACGGGGCAGCCCCATGCAAGGCACTTTTTTTTTTTTCCTCCTTTCTCCAGAGTTCCCCTTTAATAACAAATCCATAATCCATATCTGCTATAGAAGAGGGCCAGCGGGTGGCACCCCCTCCGTGTGATATAGGATATGACCTAGAGGGGGTGTTGATGCAAAGGGTGCAGAGTAAGGGGTAATGGAAGATGCAGGGGGTGTAATGGGGGGGGGGGTGTATGGGGGGACCTCTGGATTTTTGGAATTCCGATAAGCGCCCTGTTCTATCACAGTTGTATGAAATCTAATGGAGATTGTACGGAGATTGTACCATCAGATTGTCACGTGTATGAACAGCTCTTTGCACCACCAATCCGTCACACCAGGATGGCAAAGAAAAGCCATCAGCACAGCGCCGCGGACGCCGAGCGGCTCTTCGCTTTTTACACTGAATGTATTTCAGGAGGTTGAAGTGTTGAATGCAGCAACGCCTGTCCCCCCGGGGAGAAGTGCAATGTGCTCTCCGTGTAAAGGGCACTCTGTCACATCGCTTCATATCGGAGGGGAAGACGCCCGGACACAGAATATTCATGCTGCATTCCCTCATTCACAATCCGCTCTTCCTGCACTGACCCAAAAAACCCCACAACTGTGGTGACCCGCAATCTGACACCAGATGGGGGGGGGGGGGTGACACCATCTCAGACGCAGAAAATGGACATCTATAAATGATAAAAGTTAAAATAAATACAGCGGCCTCCACAAAATAAAAGTAAGAATCAAAAACGGCGACCTGAAAAATCCCCCATAAAACACACTACAGGAAGAGCTACAATGTGTATAAATACTAACAAATCTCCTCCACAAGATGAACCCCATACAAGTGATGTTCACATATTATTATTATTATTATACAGGATTTATGTGGTTATTATACAGGATTCATATTATTATTATTATACAGGATTTATATTATTATTATTATACAGGATTCATATTATTATTATACAGGATTCATATTATTATTATACAGGATTCATATTATTATTATTATTATACAGGATTTATATTATTATTATACAGGATTTATATTATTATTATTATTATACAGGATTTATGTGGTTATTATACAGGATTCATATTATTATTATTATTATTATACAGGATTCATATTATTATTATTATACAGGATTCATATTATTATTATTATACAGGATTTATGTGGTTATTATACAGGATTCATATTATTATTATACAGGATTCATAATATTATACAGGATTCATATTATTATTATTATTATACAGGATTCATATTATTATTATACAGGATTCATATTATTATTATACAGGATTTATATTATTATTATTATACAGGATTTATATTATTATTATACAGGATTTATTTTTATTATACAAGTTTTATAATATTATACAGGATTCTTCTTATTATAATACATGATTTATTTGTTGAATATTATTATTATACAGTGTTTAAAATACAGGATTTATCACATTATAATACAGGATGTATTATTATACAGGATTTATTTGTCTATTATTATTATTATACAGGATTTATATTATTATACAGGATTCATATTATTATTATTATACAAGTTTTACAATATTATACAAAATTCTTCTTATTATCATACATGATTTCTTTGTTTATTATTATTATTATTATTATTATACAGGATTTATTATTATTATTATTATTATTATTATTATTATACAAGTTTTTATAATATTATACAGAATTCTGCTTATTATAATACATGATTTATTTGTTTATTATTATTATACAGTGTTTATAATACAGGCTTTATCACATTATAATACAGGATGTATTATTATTATACAGGATTTATTTGTCTATTATTATACAGGATTTATATTATTATACAGGATTCATATTATTATTATTATACAGGATTTATTATTATTATTATTATTATACAAGTTTTATAATATTATACAGAATTCTTATTATAATACATGATTTATTTGTTTATTATTATTATACAGTGTTTATAATACAGGATTTATCACATTATAATACAGGATGTATTATTATTATACAGGATTTATTTGTCTATTATTATTATACAGGATTAATATTATAATACAGGATTTATTTTTTATTATTATTATTATTATACAGTGTTTATAATACAGGATTTATTTATTATAATACAGGATTCGTACAGCACCAACAGTTTGCCTAGCACCAGGCTTCATTCACATTTAGCTTTTCCTGAACACTCGTAAGGTCGTGTTGTATGTTTGCACACATTGGGCAGCCCATTGCACTGAATATGTCACCTGCGGAAAATGCACTTTTTGGCACCCTGAGCTCTCCCTGTTTCTTTTAGCTGCTCGTTTTGCCACCTTTGAGGTGTCATTGCCAATGAATGGCAAGGCAAGCGGACTGGTGTTTTTTGTGCATTCCATAAAGCCCTCTGAAGAGCGATTCACATTCAAAATGCTTTTCAGAGGGCATTTGACAGGCGGTGAGGAAGCATTATATCGCCTACCAACTGTTGTCTGATTGAACCCTATAATGCCGCAAAGCGGTTGTGGTGTGGCCCCATTGAACTCAGAGTGAGTGCTAATGGTCAGACTCCGTACCCTTGCAGAGAATATATGGCTGTGTTCACAAATGTCTGACACAGACTGGCCCGTGCTGCAACCTCTCACCTTGTGACTTGCTACAAAGTTACAATGTACAGTCCAATCACTGGGGGAGGGGAGACTGAGGAAATGGCTCCTCCTCCTTCTACAAAGTTACAATGTACAGTCCGATCACTGGGGGAGGGGAGACTGAGGAAATGGCTCCTCCTCCTTCTACAAAGTTACAATGTACAGTCCGATCACTGGGGGAGGGGAGACTGAGGAAATGGCTCCTCCTCCTTCTACAAAGTTACAATGTACAGTCCGATCACTGGGGGAGGGGAGACTGAGGAAATGGCTCCTCCTCCTTCTACAAAGTTACAATGTACAGTCCGATCACGGGGGGAGGGGAGACTGAGGAAATGCTTTCTCCTGCCTGCAGCAGACTGATGACATCATCTTAGCCTAGGCACAGTCACTGGCTGAAGCTCAATGATAGAAGGTGGAGCTTTTCTGAAAACGATCCTGCTGCTGTATATTGCGAGCGGAATTTATGAAGACGCGTAAAGTTTCTGCACTTTGAAGCTAAATGGCGGCCGTAGATGAATAATTCATTTTGTGTTTTGAGGTCTTTACTTCAGAGTAAAAGAATAGGGACAGCGGGGGAGGGAGGATGGACGGGGGAGGGAGGATGGATGGGGGATTGGGTCAGTTGGGATCTGTGGACTCGTCCCGGGCAGATGGTGACATTGCTGCGTTTGTGTCGAATTTTCCAGCCGAGTTCCTCCGGGATTGTGACTGACAAACCGAATCCAGGTCACAGGTAATGGGGGCTGTGGAGAGTCAGACACGGGTGGAGGCAGAACACGGCCCGCGGCTCTCTGTTCCTGGAATACATTATGGAGCTGTAAGAAATCGTTGTGACTCGGCTCTTCCCGAAGCCGATCCATCTGCTGCAGTAAGTACAAGTGTTGCAGATTGCTGAGTTGCAGCACCGGAGCTCGGCATCAATCTGTCAATCACCAGACCCGGAGACATCTGCCAGGGTCTGTCCTACACACCAACTTCTCATCTCTGCTTATATCTGACATTTAGTTATTATATGCACCAGACGCGATTTACTAAGGAGTGGAGTGCAGTCAAGAGAACCTGCGGGCACTTCAAACATGCTGCCATGGACAAGGAACTCTGTTTTCTTGACTCCTCTATTGATGACTGGATGCCCACATTGCTTGATGCTTTCATAAATCAGGGCCACCATTGCTGCTGTCACCAAAGTAACTAAAAATGAGCGTTCTGGACCTTCCCCATCAAAACCTTTCCATTCATTCAAGAACAGGTCCTGGACCTTCCCCTCAAGACCTTTCTACCATTCAAGAACAGGTCCTGGACCTTCCCTCAAAATCTTTCTATTCATTCAAGAACAGGTCCTGGACCTTCCCCATCAAAACCTTTCCATTCATTCAAGAACAGGTCCTGGACCTTCCCCTCAAGACCTTTCCACCATTCAAGAACAGGTTCTGGACCTTCCCCTCAAGACCTTTCTACCATTCAAGAACAGGTTCTGGACCTTCCCCTCAAGACCTTTCTACCATTCAAGAACAGGTTCTGGACCTTCCCCTCAAGACCTTTCTACCATTCAAGAACAGGTTCTGGACCTTCCCCTCAAGACCTTTCTACCATTCAAGAACAGGTTCTGGACCTTCCCCTCAAGACCTTTCTACCATTCAAGAACAGGTTCTGGACCTTCCCCTCAAGACCTTTCTACCATTCAAGAACAGGTTCTGGACCTTCCCCTCAAGACCTTTCTACCATTCAAGAACAGGTTCTGGACCTTCCCCTCAAGACCTTTCTACCATTCAAGAACAGGTCCTGGGCCTTCCCCTCAAGACCTTTCTACCATTCAAGAACAGATCCTGGGCCTTCCCCTCAAGACCTTTCTTCCATTCAAGAACAGGTCCTGGACCTTCCCCATCAGAATCTTTCCATCATTCAAGAACAGGTCCTGGACCTTCCCCATCAGAATCTTTCCATCATTCAAGAACAGTTCCTGGAGATTTACCATTAGAACCCTTGCACCAATCAGTAACAGGTCCTGGACCATTCCACTGATCGCGAGTAGGTCCTGGAATTTCCCATCAGAACAATTTCACCAGTCATGAGCCGGTTCGGGCCATTCCCACACAAACTTTCCACCAATCTATCTTCAGTCTATCATGAATGCTGCTGCCAGACTCATCCACCTTACTAACCGTTCTGTATCTGCCACACCTCTGTGCCAATCCCTCCACTGGCCTCCACTCGGTGTCCTCCACCCCTCTCTGCCAATCCCTCCACTGGCCTCCATTCAGTGTCCTCCATCCCTCTCTGCCAATCCCTCCACTGGCCTCCACTCAGTGTCCTCCACCCCTCTCTGCCAATCCCTCCACTGGCCACCACTCGGTGTCCTCCACCCCTCTCTGCCAATCCCTCCACTGGCCTCCACTCGGTGTCCTCCACCCCTCTCTGCCAATCCCTCCACTGGCCTCCACTCGGTGTCCTCCACCCCTCTCTGCCAATCCCTCCACTGGCCTCCATTCGGTGTCCTCCACCCCTCTCTGCCAATCCCTCCACTGGCCTCCACTCAGTGTCCTCCACCCCTCTCTGCCAATCCCTCCACTGGCTTCCCATTGCCCAACAAATAAAATTCAAAACATATTAACAATAACCTATAAAGCCATTTATAACTCCGCCCCCAATTACATCACCGATCTTGTCTCCAAATATTGCCCAAACCGTCCTCTCTGCTCCTCGCATGACCTCATGCTGTCTAGCTCCCTTGTCTCCTCCTCCCATGTTCGTCTCCAGGAATTCTCCAGAGCTTCCCCCATCCTCTGGAACTCTCTACCCCAATTTATCAGACTATCGCCTACTCTGCTCACTTTTAGGCGATCTCTGAAAACTGATCTCTTCAGGGAAGCCTATCCCGCCCTCAGCTAATAATGGAATCTTCTACTCTTCCTACCAGCCCATCCCCCACAGTTACTACCTTTTTGTACCACTAGCCCCTCCCTCTTAGATTGTAAGCTCCCAGGATCAGGGCCCTCCTATCCCTCTTGTATTGAACTGTATGGTTGCTGTATTGTCTCCCGTTATATTGTACAGCGCTGAGCAAACTGTTGGTGCCATAAATCCTGTATAATAACCTGTGTGGGTACGAATGTTGGGTATAAAAGTAGCTTGGAGAGTCCACAGACTATCTTCAGTCCATCTGAACCCGCAATACACAATGACCTGGATACATGAGAACGTTCAGACACAATGCCATGTCTTGTTTCTTCGTCTGGGGAAAAAAGTCGTCCTATTACGCGTTTTCATCTGATTTCTTTTCTGGTTTCCCTGCCTCTGAATGATTCTGCTGGAATCTGTCCGGCCGCTGTGGACCCGTTTAGCAAGTGAGGCCCCAGTAATTTGTTCCGCGTTCTAGGGGGAAATCTGCCGCTCGCTTCTCCTTATTGCCCCCTCGAGCTGCGATTTCTAATTGAGACGTCTGAGAAAAGCGTAATGTGATTATTTATAAATTGGGAAATTGCCGGGCTGAGGCGTGACACGGATCCGAGTCACACGGCGACCTCTATTAGTGACGCGCCGCGCAGCACTTGGGGAGGATTGGTGTTACCGAAGACAGGTGACCCCCCCCCCCCCACTTCTACTTGTCAGCGGGGACTAGAGCAACCGGTGGCTTCCATGACTTTTGCCTGGGGCCCTCAATGTATCTCATCCCTGCAGCCTGTAGCGGAACAGCTAATTGTCCGATTATACTTGCAAATTTCTGCCGGCTTCTAAACTTATTATGGGAACGCCGCGGCCTAAAATACCGAAGATGTCCTAATGGGGCAGGCTGGGTACAGCGATGGGAGGCCTGCGACTACCAATGAGAGCCTCAGATTGCCTCCACTTCCAAGTCTTCTTAGTATTTAACCACTTCCAGTCCGGACACCTTCACCCCCTTCCAGTCCGGACGCTTCCCCCCCCTTCCAGTCCGGACACTTTCACCCCCTTCCAGTCCGGACTCTTCCCCCCCCTTCCAGTCCTGACACTTTCACCCCCTTCCAGTCCGGACGCTTCCCCCCCCTTCCAGTCCGGACGCTTCCCCCCCCTTCCAGTCCGGACACTTCCCCCCCCCTTCCAGTCCGGACACTTTCCCCCCCTTCCAGTCCGGACGCTTTCCCCCCCTTCCAGTCCGGACGCTTTCCCCCCCTTCCAGTCCGGACGCTTTCACCCCCTTCCAGTCCGGACGCTTTCCCCCCCCTTCCAGTCCGGACGCTTTCCCCCCCCTTCCAGTCCGGACGCTTTCCCCCCCCTTCCAGTCCGGACGCTTTCCCCCCCCTTCCAGTCCGGACGCTTTCCCCCCCCTTCCAGTCCGGACGCTTTCCCCCCCCTTCCAGTCCGGACGCTTTCCCCCCCCTTCCAGTCCGGACGCTTTCCCCCCCCTTCCAGTCCGGACGCTTTCCCCCCCCTTCCAGTCCGGACGCTTTCCCCTCCCTTCCAGTCCGGACGCTTTCCCCCCCCTTCCAGTCCGGACGCTTTCCCCCCCCTTCCAGTCCGGACGCTTTCCCCCCCCTTCCAGTCCGGACGCTTTCCCCCCCCTTCCAGTCCAGGCCAATTTTCAGTTTTCAGCGCTATCACGCTTTGAATGACAATTGCGCGGTCATGCAACAATGAATTGTTTAGCATTTTTTTGGGACAGATAAAGTTTTTTATTTTGGTGGTATTTATTCACCACTGGGATTTTTATATATTTTTTGCTATATAAATGAAAGTCCAAAAAAATTTTTAAAAAAGTGATTTTCTTATAACATTTTGCAAATAAATAATATTTCATCATAAATATTGGCCGAAATTTATTCAGTTATTTTAGTAAAACAAAAAACCCAAATTCGTTTATAACCAATAATTATAATTTAAAAAAAATTTTTTTTACATTTTTTATTTTATTTTTTTATATTATTATTATTGTTTTTTTTTTTACATACTGTCACCCTAGCAGTACAGTGTCACCATGGTGACACTGTACTACTTGTGGGGGGTGATGAAGATTTTTTTTTTTTTTTTTTTTTTACACTGATTGCTTTTGCACCCATAAAGGCTGTAAAAGCAATCATTTCTCCTCTCTGGCTGCATTCTTGCAGCCATTGAGAAACACTGTGTGAGCTGTGATTGGTCACAGCTTGTCACATGGTATGAGGCTGTTGTGAATGGCCCTGTACCATGTGACCTCTGGGATCATTCACAAATTTCACATGTAGTAAGCAATGATGTCAGAAGTGACATCTTGCTTACTACTCTGCATGTGATCACTGATTGTATGTGATCACTGATTGGCCAATCAGTGATCACATGATCGGGACCTCACACAGAGGTCCTGTACGACGATCAGTGTTCCACTGTGTCCGGAGGGAGGTGGTTAAAGAGACCCTGTCACCAGATACATGGTATTCCAGGTATTTGTTACCTCCTATAGAGAGAGTCTGCCACTGACAATACCTTCATCACAAGGGCGGACTGACCATTTGGAAACTCGGCACTGCCCAAGGGCCTGGGGTCAGTAGGGGGCCCCATGAGATGCCCCCGGTACCTTTTTCATAGGCTTTTTTGAGTTTGGGCAAGGACACAGGGGCCCCATGATCCCCTATTGCCCGGGGGCCCCATGAGTTTTCAGTCTGCCCCTGCTTCATCGGCACCATCTTTGTTCGGGTATCCAGGGTCACTCTCTACTTTCTGGATTGAGACACTGGATCAGAAATGACCCAATCATGCAGTTCCTGGTGCCTGTGCAGCACAAGAAGAGATTGCAGAGCTGTGGGAGGGGCCTAGCAGACTCCACGAATTACAGGCTGCCTGCAGAAAACTACAGGAGGGGGCGGAGACGAGACCAGTCACTCTGCACAAGGTGAGGGAGCAGCAGTGAGCGGTCTTTATTCCAGGAAGTCTCACACACAGATCTGGAAGAAATACACAAATCTCAGAGATTTGAAGATGAAATACGCACGGGTCTTGTATTTGGACAATATTCCCGTATCCCGGAGTTCTTCTTTAACGCTTTCACTGGGCTGTTTATTGAGCTGAATTGTGACTTTCTAATTTTGGGGTCTGTTTATTAGGCCGGGTGAAATCACAGCGCTGTCTTTCCTTCTCCTCCTCTTTCTCTCGTCTTGCCGCGTCGGTACAATTTCCTCATTGCCGCACTTTTCTTTGCTGCGCTCATTAGTCCTCTGATCTGCACACAATGCGCCATTATTAAAGCCGTAAATTCATCTATAATTCATGGCGCTCTCTTGTAAGTGGATGCCGTTTTGAGTTGGGGAAGGATTATTAAACTGCAGCTGGAAGCATTGCTCTTATGGATCGCGGTATGCCGAGGCGCACGAGAGCGAGGGGCTTACAGCGGAGGGGCGTGGAATAAAGGAAGAGCGCGGCTATCGGCGAAACCCGAACGCCTTTTTTACATCGCTTTTACAGCCTCTGCTGACTGGGACAAAAGAAGAGATCAATGATAATGAATTTTCTACTTGATTGTTTCTGGAAAAGGACATTATAGAGAGGCTACTGCCGCGTTTCGTGCCAGAGGCGTCCGCGCTCATCGGTCAGCTTCAAACCGTTGTTTCGTTGTGATCGGTCTACCTGGTTATAAAGCTGATCCCGGCCATATGCTTGCTGTATGTTATAGTAGAGGGGGCACAGGTCAGTGTGGCACAGTCTGCACATTTTAGACCAACCAGGGGCCGGATTACCAAATAGGCAGAGTAGGCACCAGCCTATGGGCTCCATGTCATTTAGGGGCCCCTTGATAACGGATGGAAATATTGATTGGATCCTGAAAGAAAATTACAGTGAAGCTTTCTTAAATACTTTGCAAAAAAAGATTATAATTTAATTGTACATTAATTATAAATTCATAATAAACAAATTATTTAATATACATTAAAGTCTCCATAGAGAAAATACTGTATGAACCTCTTGCCGAGTGAATGGCACAGACAGGCACCCACATGGGAGAAAAATATATCTCAAATATATTTCAAAAATATTCTTCACAAATATATTGGCATATTTGAAATACAATTTTGTCCGTATTCAATATACTTCAAAATATATTCCAATAAATAAATATATAGATCTCTCTCTACACACACAAGCCGTGATTTGTCATCATTGTGATGATTATGGCTTACAGCTCATGAAAACCCCAAATCCACAATCTCAGAAAATGAGAATATTCCATGCAAATCAATAAAACAAGGATTGTACATAGAACAATATCGGACCTCTGAAAAGTAGAAGCTGCATATGTACTCAGTACTTGGTTTGGGCCCCTTTTGCAGCAATTACTGCCTCAATGCGGCGTGGCATGGAAGCTATCAGCCTGTGGCACTGCTGAGGTGTTATGGAAGACCAGGATGCTTCAATAGCGGCCTTCAGCTCTTCTGCATTGTTCAGTCTCATGTCTCTCATCTTTCTCTTGGCAATGCCCCGTAGATTCTCTATGGGATTCAGGTCAGGCGAGTTTGCTGGCCAATCAAGCACAGTAATCCCACGGTCATTGAACCAGGTTTTGGTGCTTTTGGCAGTGTGGGCGGGGCCAAGTCCTGCTGGAAAATGAAGTCAGCATCCCCATAAAGCTCGTCTGTGGAAGGAAGCATGAAGTGCTCCAAAATCTCCTGGTAGACGGCTGCGGTGACCCTGGACTTAATGAAGCACAGTGAACCAACACCAGCAGATGACATGGCTCCCCAAATCAACACAGACTGTGGAAACTTCACACTGGACTTCAAGCATCTTGCAGCGTGTGCCTCTCCATTCTTCCTCCATACTCGGGGTCCTTGTGCCTCTCCATTCTTCCTCCATACTCGGGGTCCTTGTGCCTCTCCATTCTTCCTCCATACTCGGGCTCCTTGGGCCTCTCCATTCTTCCTCCATACTCGGGCTCCTTGGGCCTCTCCATTCTTCCTCCATACTCGGGCTCCTTGGGCCTCTCCATTCTTCCTCCATACTCGGGCTCCTTGGGCCTCTTCATTCTTCCTCCATACTCTGGGTCCTTGTGCCTCTCCATTCTTCTTCTATACTCTGGGTCCTTGTGCCTCTCCATTCTTCCTCCATACTCGGGGTCCTTGGGCCTCTCCATTCTTCCTCCATACTCGGGGTCCTTGGGCCTCTCCATTCTTCCTCCATACTCCAGGTCCTTGGGCCTCTCCATTCTTCCTCCATACTCCAGGTCCTTGGGCCTCTCCATTCTTCCTCCATACTCGGGGTCCTTGGGCCTCTCCATTCTTCCTCCATACTCGGGGTCCTTGGGCCTCTCCATTCTTCCTCCATACTCGGGGTCCTTGGGCCTCTCCATTCTTCCTCCATACTCGGGGTCCTTGGGCCTCTCCATTCTTCCTCCATACTCGGGGTCCTTGGGCCTCTCCATTCTTCCTCCATACTCGGGGTCCTTGGGCCTCTCCATTCTTCCTTCATACTCGGGGTCCTTGGGTCTCTCCATTCTTCCTCCATACTCAGGGTCCTTGGTTTCCAAATGAGATGAAAAAGTTGCTCTCATCAGAAAAGAGGACTTTGGACCACTAAGCACCAGACCAGGTCTGTTTTTCTTTAGCCCAGGTAAGACGCTTCTGACATTGTTTGTTTGTTGTTCAGGAGCGGCTTGACAAGAGGAATACGACATGTCCAGGATCCATCTGTGTTTGGTGGCTCTTGATGCACTGACTCCAGCCTCAGTCCACTCCTTGTGAAAGTCCCCAACACTTTTGAATGGCCTTTTCCTGACAATCCTCTCCTGGCTGCGGTCATCCCTGCTGCTTGTGCACCTTTTTCTTCCACACTTTTCCCTTCCACATAACTTTCTATTAATGTGCTTTGATACAGCACTTTGGGAACATCCAACTTCTTTTGCAATTCCCTTTTGAGGCTTTCCCTCCTTATGGAGGGTGTCAATGATGGTGTCAGGTCAGCAGTCCTTCCCATGATTGTGATTCCTACTGAACCAGACTGAGAGACCATTTAAAGGCTCAGGAACCCTTTGCAGGTGTTATGGCTTAATTAGCTGGAGCTGAAGGAGAACATTCTGTACTGGGTGAACTGGTGAAGGAGAACATTCTGTTCTGGGTGAACTGGTGAAGGAGAACATTCTGTTCTGGGTGAACTGGTGAAGGAGAACATTCTGTACTGGGTGAACTGGTGAAGGAGAACATTCTGTATTGGGTGAACTGGTGAAGGAGAACATTCTGTACTGGGTGAACTGGTGAAGGAGAACATTCTGTTCTGGGTGAACTGGTGAAGGAGAACATTCTGTACTGGGTGAACTGGTGAAGGAGAACATTCTGTACTGGGTGAACTGGTGAAGGAGAACATTCTGTACTGGGTGAACTGGTGAAGGAGAACATTCTGTTCTGGGTGAACTGGTGAAGGAGAACATTCTGTACTGGGTGAACTGGTGAAGGAGAACATTCTGTTCTGGGTGAACTGGTGAAGGAGAACATTCTGTTCTGGGTGAACTGGTGAAGGAGAACATTCTGTTCTGGGTGAACTGGTGAAGGAGAACATTCTGTTCTGGGTGAACTGGTGAAGGAGAACATTCTGTTCTGGGTGAACTGGTGAAGGAGAACATTCTGTTCTGGGTGAACTGGTGAAGGAGAACATTCTGTTCTGGGTGAACTGGTGAAGGAGAACATTCTGTTCTGGGTGAACTGGTGAAGGAGAACATTCTGTTCTGGGTGAACTGGTGAAGGAGAACATTCTGTTCTGGGTGAACTGGTGAAGGAGAACATTCTGTTCTGGGTGAACTGGTGAAGGAGAACATTCTGTTCTGGGTGAACTGGTGAAGGAGAACTTTCTGTACTGGGTGAACCTAATACAGGTAGAAATGGATTTAAATCATCCGCCATAAAGTCGGTGCGGACTTTGGAATCATTTTCAAGTCTTTAACCAATCCACTGACATCGTCATGCAACAATTAACTGACCCGTCTCAGCAGTTAAGTGGTTGCTAACGATGCAGCAGACATTGAAGATGCATTATCTGAGCGTAAACCCTTCTTGTCCACTAATGGTTCACCTGAACCCGCGCGTGTGCGCGCCCTTCCATGGCCTGTAAAAAATCGCTGTTTCTCTATCGGCCCGCAGATCAATTATTTTGTAGGTCATTAATAAGTAAAAGATTAATACTTCACTCAATGCACGTAATGCGGCTGCCTGAAAAATATACATCACAGCTTCGCGTTTCCCCCTCCGGAGCGCAAAGACGACCGAAAAAAAAAAGAAAAAGATGAGCAAGACAAAGAATGCGGGGAGATAAGAGGACCACGACGATGAATAAAATATGACCTGAGTGGAATTCACGTGACTGCGCACTCACGTTTTACCAAAGGTAAAAAGAGCGCTTTGATGAAATCATCCCGTGATGCGCTTCCCTCGGCGGGTTGCCTTTTTTTCAAAAAAGGCAGCGCATACAATCGAGAAAATAAATCAAGAAGTACGGACGATGCGGATGGAAATGTACGGCGAGCTCAAACGGACGGAACAAAGACATAATGCAGCTGATAGAAGGGATGTGCGCAGCATGGCGGCCGTTCATACAGAAGCTTGTCAGCGACATTATTATTGGCGATGGCGTTCAGCATTGAAGGCCATGCACGTGGATCGCCTTGAGACTGCGACCAAACAGCATGTAATGGAGCAATGTGCTGCCTGCTGTCACCCGTGCCAACCAATCAGATTTACTCTTTCATTGTCCTGACTGATGCAAACTAATGGAAGGTGAAATCTTTCTGGTTGCTGAGATTTACTGCAGTTTTAACCCTTTCGCTGCACTTTAGGTCCAATTCACAAAGCTTTAACACAGAAAATTCATTGTACTCATATGACTATTTTTTTTTTTTTTAACTTAAAGCAGAACTCCAACCTCCCCTCCAGTCTTGCACAGGTGTACCGGCTCCTCCCCTCCAGTCTTGCACAGGTGTACCGGCTCCTCCCCTCCAGTCTTGCACAGGTGTACCGGCTCCTCCCCTCCAGTCTTGCACAGGTGTACCGGCTCCTCCCCTCCAGTCTTGCACAGGTGTACCGGCTCCTCCCCTCCGGTCTTGCACAGGTGCATCGGCTCCTCCCCTCCGGTCTTGCACAGGTGCATCGGCTCCTCCCCTCCGGTCTTGCACAGGTGCATCGGCTCCTCCCCTCCGGTCTTGCACAGGTGCATCGGCTCCTCCCCTCCGGTCTTGCACAGGTGCATCGGCTCCTCCCCTCCGGTCTTGCACAGGTGCATCGGCTCCTCCCCTCCGGTCTTGCACAGGTGCATCGGCTCCTCCCCTCCGGTCTTGCACAGGTGCATCGGCTCCTCCCCTCCGGTCTTGCACAGGTGCATCGGCTCCTCCCCTCCGGTCTTGCACAGGTGCATCGGCTCCTCCCCTCCGGTCTTGCACAGGTGCATCGGCTCCTCCCCTCCGGTCTTGCACAGGTGCATCGGCTCCTCCCCTCCGGTCTTGCACAGGTGCATCGGCTCCTCCCCTCCGGTCTTGCCCAGGTGCATCGGCTCCTCCCCTCCGGTCTTGCACAGGTGCATCGGCTCCTCCTCTCCGGTCTTGCCCAGGTGCACCGGCTCCTCCTCTCCGGTCTTGCCCAGGTGCACCGGCTCCTCCTCTCCGGTCTTGCCCAGGTGCACCGGCTCCTCCTCTCCGGTCTTGCCCAGGTGCACCGGCTCCTCCTCTCCGGTCTTGCCCAGGTGTACCGGCTCCTCCTCTCCGGTCTTGCCCAGGTGTACCGGCTCCTCCTCTCCGGTCTTGCCCAGGTGTACCGGCTCCTCCTCTCCGGTCTTGCCCAGGTGTACCGGCTCCTCCTCTCCGGTCTTGCCCAGGTGTAGCGGCTCCTCCTCTCCGGTCTTGCCCAGGTGTAGCGGCTCCTCCCTTTCGGTCTTGCACAGGTGTAGCGGCTCCTCCCCTTCGGTCTTGCACAGGTGTACCGGATCCTCTCCTGGTCTGCAATGGCTTCCTCTGATATCACTGCACACTGGAAGACTCTCACAATGTGCATTAGAAGCTGCAGCAATCAAATAGAGCTCTGCCTCATTTCCTGGCTGGAGGATGTCCAGAATCATCTAGCTCTTTCCTCCCCAGCTTGAGTGACCCAAGCACTGGTTTTGCATTTCAGTTCAGGGAGGTGTACTGAGGCAGGGTGCTGTGATGTTTTCAGGAAGCTATGTCCACCCCTCTGCCAGCCGCTCCCACCAGCCATGATCTGCCTGCATTGCAGAGAAGCACAGAGACCCAGTGATAACATCCAGAGCCTGATCTCTCAATAGGCACTGTAGGCATGTGCCTACAGGCACCCTTCCTAGAGGGGCACCCACCTGTATGATTTTTTTTTTCCAGATGTCCCGAGGAGTCCTTGAAAAGAAGGTCTGTCACGGACAGCTGAGCTGCTTGCAGTGAACGTGTAAGTACTTTGTACAGTCATCCCAGTACAGCAGAGCTTAGACTGGTAGAGGCGGGAGCAGAACAAGGAGCTGATCAGCCAATGAAAGATTGGAATGACAGATACAGGAGTCACTCAGTGTGTTGCTTCTAATCATTGTGCTGCTTCTTCATCCGGTCACAGGGTGCGGAGGAGACCTGTAAGTGAATGTGAAACTGCAGTAAAAATTAGGTTCCCCCATTCCCACTTCCTTTAACCATGTACAGTATTTAGCTCTTTTTCTGGAGCTCAGCTGTAAAATCTCATTGGAGTGCTGAAAATAACTGTCAATGCATCTGATTGAAAATAACTGTCACTTTTTTTGTAATTAAGGCTTCCTCCCCCGATGTGCCAGCTTTGTGGATTGAGCCTTTTGCGTCTTTCTACACCATTGGTGGGCTTTACATCGGCCGCGTGCGATATTTCGGGTCATGCAGCCAGCGTCGGCGCTCTGAGGGTTGTATTTCGGATATCACGCGGTGCGAGGGAGAGAAGAAATGTAGCATGTGAAATGTAACAAATGTTCTGACATGTTGTAATTCGCCGGCAAGATGTCAGATGAGCGAGCTGGCAGATTACACAGCGAAAAAAAAATCTGCTTTGTGCAGCGCGAGCGGAACATTGGGGACACTCGGAGCGAAGAGTACAGCTGTTCAGAGAACCATATACAGAGATAAAAGGAAAGCGGACGGAGCTCTGTCTACAGGGATCAGGCCTAGAAACCGCAGAGAGGGGAAAAGAGGAGCTGCACATATGGAAAGGTGTGTGTGTGTGTGTGTGTGTGTGTGTGTGTGTTGGTGGAGGAAGCAGTGCTGGATCAGTAATCTGTATAAAAAGGGACAATACAGTATGTATGTCAGATAGGGGAAGAGGAAGCCGTACTGGATCAATAAATTGTATATAAAGTGATGGTGTGCATCGTATCGCATAGTAAAGGAGGAAGCCGCTCTGGATTAATGATATAGTGGAGGAGGAAGCAGTGCTGGATCAGTAATCAGTACGCATAGTGACAATGTGTGTCAGATCATGGAGGAGGAAGCAGTGCTGATCTTTTCACCCTCTTGTAGTGCTGTGTTCTTGGTGTGGACTGTGCACATTCCCTGCATTAGGATGGACTGGTAATAGTGACGGGATGGTGGTTGTCACCGGTTTTTGTTTTGGGTTTGTTTGGTAAAGACTGAGACTGCACTGCCAGGATGTCCTAATTCCTACATGTAAAGCTCAATAATCATCATCATCATCATCATCCAACACTCATCATCATCATCATCATCATCACCGTCTTCCAATATTATCATCCATTATGATCATTATCATCCATCGTCATCTTCATCCATCTCCATCCATCTTCAATTGTTGTCATTATCATCATGTTCCATCTTCTATTATCCACATCTATATTATCTTCATCCATCATCATCATCTTCTATCGTCATCTTCATCCATCTCCATCCATCATCATCTTCAATTGTCATCATCCATCATCATGTTCCATCATCATCTTCTAACGTCATCTTCATCCACATCATCATCTTCATCCTTCTCCATCCATCATCATCTTCAATCGTCATACATCTCATCCACCATCCATCCATCATGTTCCATCATCTATTATCCTCATCCATCATCATCTTCATCCATCTCCATCCATCATCTTCCATCATCATCTTCATCCATCGTCATCTTCATCCATCTCCATCCATCATTATCTTCCATCATATCATCTTCATCCATCTCCATCCATCATCATCTTCAAACATCATCATCATCCATCATCATGCTCCATCATCTTCTATTCTCCTCATCCATATCATCTGCATCCATCATCAATCATCGTGTTCTGTCATCATCTTCATCCATCATCACCCATCATCTTCTGCCATCGACATCTTCATCCATCTCCATCATCATCCTCCATCATGATCGGCGTTGGATGACGTATTCTCAGTTTGGCTCATTGAGCTGCTTGGATTGTTGGAAAAGAGACGTTTGTTGTCTTCATTCTCTATATTGTTGTTTTTTGTGTCTTTTTTGTGAAAAGTCTATAATTGGGGTGGGATTCGCCCACCCACCACCACCACTAACACCCCCCCCCCCCCCACCACCACTTTAAAGCGGTATTAAACCCAACACCATAAATGTCCTATATTCCAGCTTACCGATCATTAGATGTGGCGGCTGCATTAGTTTTCTCTTTTTCAGGCTTCTTTTCCCCTCTGTTTTCACCTGGTGATCTGATCAGTACCACACCTCCTGTATTAGAGTGCCCCCACTCTGGATGAAGGAGTACAGGGAGCACAGCAGACAGCAACATTGTCAGTCTGGGGGGGAGGAGAGTGTTAGATGGACTAGCAGATTTAGATACACTAACTGAAGCCAAATTCCAGCTCACGCTTTACAGCGATTACAGCAAATTGTTTTTTTTTTTTTCCTTTTTGGTGTAGAAGGTTTTACATCCTGTAAATTAAAAGCTGATCATTGTAGGCACCCTTGCCAGTGGTTAATGGTTTGTCTCAACACTCTAACTGCTACATTTGAAGGAGAGCTTGTTCAGTTTTAAAAGCAACAGACTTACGGGCCAAATCACAAGGTGACAATAAAAGAAAGGAAGCCTAAAAGAGAAAACGAATGCAACCGCTGCATCTACGGATTTGTAAGCTGCAATATTATAAGTGTTTGCTTTAATATCTCTTTAATTTTGCCTCCCCCCCCCCTCCTCCTCATCCACTCCAATGCATGTCGGCAAAATGTCGAATTTCCACTGAAATTTTCTGAATTTCGCCAAAACTTCAGGGAAATGAAAACACGCGATTTCACTCATTCCTAACTGCTGTACACTGATGAGCGACGACATCTGGTTGCCATCGGATACCGCAGCGTGCGCGTCATCGACTCTTCTGCGATCAGCCTACGCGTGTCTGTCAAACGTCTCCGCGTCTTCTGGGTGACATTGTGCGTTCTTTGTCTGGTGTTCAGTCCTGCTGATGGTGACACATTCTTCAGCTCTAATGGATCTCAGGAAGAGATGACAGCGGCGCGGCCCTTTATGAATGACATCACGGTGGAGCCGCGCCGGCTGCAGCCAGCAGTTCAGAAGTTAAGTTTGTGTAAATCCTGGAGGTAGAAGCGTCTCTTCCCCTAAGTGCTCCATTTCCAGGTCAGTGAGCGCACAGCCCCTGTGTGCTGTCACTACGCATCGCTCTGCGGGTGCACCGTGCCCTGCTCCTGGGGGAACGCAGCACAGCAAGAGCTTACACTGAGAGACACGCTGCACCCCCCCCAACACCGCCAGAGTCCTACTACCTTCACTAATACAGCATGAGGGAAGAGACTGGGGGGGGGGAGAGACACGCTGCACCCCCCCCAACACCGCCAGAGTCCTACTACCTTCACTAATACAGCATGAGGGGAGAGGGAAGAGACTGGGGGGGGGAGAGACACGCTGCACCCCCCCCCCCAACACCGCCAGAGTCCTACTACCTTCACTAATACAGCATGAGGGGAGAGGGAAGAGACTGGGGGGGGGAGAGACACGCTGCACCCCCCAACACCGCCAGAGTCCTACTACCTTCACTAATACAGCATGAGGGGAGAGGGGGGATAGGGAGAGACACGCTGCACCCCCCCCCCCCCAACACAGCCAGAGTCCTAATACCTTCACTAATACAGCATGAGGGGAGAGGGGGGATAGGGAGAGACACGCTGCACCCCCCCCCCCCAACACCGCCAGAGTCCTACTACCTTCACTAATACAGCATGAGGGGAGAGGGGGGATAGGGAGAGACACGCTGCACCCCCCCCCCCCAACACCGCCAGAGTCCTACTACCTTCACTAATACAGCATGAGGGAAGAGACTGGGGGGGGGGGGAGAGACACGCTGCACCCCCCCCAACACCGCCAGAGTCCTACTACCTTCACTAATACAGCATGAGGGGAGAGGGAAGAGACTGGGGGGGGGAGAGACACGCTGCACCCCCCCCCCCCAACACCGCCAGAGTCCTACTACCTTCACTAATACAGCATGAGGGGAGAGGGAAGAGACTGGGGGGGGGAGAGACACGCTGCACCCCCCAACACCGCCAGAGTCCTACTACCTTCACTAATACAGCATGAGGGGAGACGGGGGAGAGGGGAGAGACAGGAGGGGAGAGACACGCTGCACCCCCCCCCCCAACACTGACAGAGTCCTACTACCTTCATTAATACAGGGAGAGGGGAGACGGGGGGAGACTGGAGGGGAGAGACATGCTGAAAACCCCCCCCCCCAACACAGCCAGAGTCCTACTACCTTCACTAATACAGCATGAGGGGAGAGGGGAGAGACGCTGCAGCCCCCCCCCCTTCCAACACCGCCAGAGTCCTACTACCTTCACTAATACAGCATGAGGGGAGAGGGGGGATAGGGGAGAGACTGGAGGGGAGAGGGGGGATAGGGAGAGATACGCTGCACCCCCCCCCCCAACACCGCCAGAGTCCTACTACCTTCACTAATACAGCATGGGGGGAGAGGGGAGACGGGGGTAGAGGGAGAGACAGGAGGGGAGAGACACGCTGCACCCCCCCCCCCCCCCCCAACACTGACAGAGTCCTACTACCTTCACTAATACAGGGAGAGGGGAGACGGGGGGAGACTGGAGGGGAGAGACACGCTGAAACCCCCCCCAACACAGCCAGAGTCCTACTACCTTCACTAATACAGCATGAGGGGAGAGGGGGGATAGGGGAGAGACACGCTGCACCCCCCCCCCCCAACACCGCCAGAGTCCTACTACCTTCACTAATACAGCATGGGGGGAGAGGGGGTATAGGGGAGAGACTGGAGGGGAGAGACGCTGCACCCCCCAACACCGCCAGAGTCCTACTACCTTCACTAATACTGGGAGAGGGGGGAGAGGGGAGAGACTGGAGGGGAGAGACACGCTGCACCCCCCCCCCCCCAACACCGCCAGAGTCCTACTACCTTCACTAATACAGCATGAGGGGAGACAGGGGAAGAGGGTAGAGACAGGAGGGGAGAGACACGCTGCACCCCCCCAACACTGCCAGAGTCCTACTACCTTCACTAATACAGCATGATGGGAG
>NW_028319135.1:0-130253 GCF_062004578.1 Staurois parvus
ACTGGAAGGTGGGGGGGGGGAAAGTGTCCGGACTGGAAGTGGTTAATGTGAGTGGATATATATTATTTTAAATAAAGGATATTTTGGTTGTACATACTACACTTTATTCAGCGTGTGTTTTACATGATTGCGGAGTTGACTGGATCAACACAAAAGTGCTGGCAAAGAGTTAACAAGGAGTGGGAAGACTTTGTACCATTTTATCTACCCGGGTTAAAAGGGAAAAGTTCGGTCTGACCCGTCATTATGCGTCAAACAAGCCCCTCATAATGGCCCTTATAAATGTCAGAACAGGAAATGTGAAATCTTCACACTTGTCATTTGGTGAAAACATGACATGATGGTGCCATGTGACCTCCTTACCTTATGGGGTACTTCTCTCCAGGGTCCCTTCCCACGTGGAACAAGAGCGGATTGAGGTCATGCTCGACTTGGTCATGGGTTGTAATTCCAGTTATATTCTGTCCCGGACAGAAATTAATACCCTGCATCCAAATACACACAGTAATCACAAATACATTTCTGTAATCAATATAATTTCTAACACCTAACCACCTACAGCCCTGGCCAAAGGCGAGAATGACACAAATATTAATTTACCTGCAAGGAAACGTGTGGTCATCATTGCTTTGCACAAAAGGGATTCACAGGCAAGGATGTTGCTGCTGCTAAGATTTTACATAAATCAACCATTTATCGGATCATCAAGAACTTCAAGGAGAGAGGTTCAACTGTTGTGAAGAAGGCTTCAGGCGCCCAAGAAAGTCCAGCAAGCACCAGGACTGTCTCCTAAATTTGATTCAGCTGCGATATCCACCAGTGCAGAGCTTGCTCAGGAATGGCAGCAGGCAGGTGTGAGGGCATCGGCACGCACAGTATGTTGAAGACTTTTGGTGGATGGCCTGGTGTCAAGAAGGGCATCAAAGAAGCCACTTCTCTCTGGGAAAAACATCCAGGACAGACTGATATTCTGCAAAAGGTACAGGATTGGACTGCTGACTGGGGTAAAGTCATTTTCTCTGATGAATCCCCTTTCCGATTGTTGGGGCATCTGGAAACAACCATGTCCGGAGAAGAAAAGGTGAACGCCACCATCAGTCCTATGTCATGTTAACAGTAGAACATCCTGAGATCATTCATGTGTGCGGTTGCTTCTCAGCCAAGGGAGTTGGACTCACTCACAACATGCCAGGAATAAAGAATGGTTCAAAAACATCCTCCGAGAGCAACTTCTCCCAACCATCCAAGAACAGTTTGGTGATGAACAATGTCTTTTCCACCGTGATGGAGCACCTTGCCATAAGGCAAAAGTGATAACTAAGCAGCTTGGGGAACAAAACATCGAAATTTTGGGTCCATGGCCAGGAAACTCCCCAGACCTTCATCCCATTGAGAACTTATAGTCAATCCTCAAGAGGCGGGGAACAAAAAAATCCACAAATTCGGACCAAATCCAAGCATTGATTATGCAAGAATGGCCTGCCATCAGTCAGGATGTGGCCAAGAAGTTGATTGACAGCATGCCAGGGCGAATCGCAGAGGTCTTGAAAAAGAAGGGTCAACACTGCAAATATTGACTCTTTGCATAAACTCAATGTAAGTGTCAATAAAAGCCTCTGACACGTATGAAATGGTTGTAAATTATACTTCAGTATACCCTAGTAACATCTAACAAAAGGATCTAAAAACACTGAAGCTGCAGACTTTGTGAAAATTAATATTTGTGTCATTCTCAAAACTGTTGGCCAGGGCTGTATGTCTCTGAGATTAACAAGGGGCCAACAAGTCACAGACGTGTCCTGACACTTTATAGGTTGGACGTTCTCCAACATACCTGAGCTAGCTCTTCCAATGAGTTAGTCCAAGTCCAGTAATGAGCCTTGTAAAGCCCCAGTCGGACCGCCATCATCTCACTGCCACGATAAAAAAAATATCGGCCTGATGGAGGAAGCACAACAGATGACTGAGATGAAAGGAACATTCACTGTTCCAACCATGGCAGATGTTTAGTTAGAGCAGCCTTTCTAAACCTTTTTTCAACCTTTTAGTCCTGCACAGCCAGGCAACACACATTTTCTTCAGACTTGCATTCCCGCTTGCATACAGGAGAGAGTAAACAATCCTTGAGCTGCTTTTTTTTTTAAGTTTTATTCGGGGAAATGACCTTTGATGGGGTTGAGGGGTGTATGGGATGCCCAAGGGAACGGTGAAAAAACTCCTTAGCAACTACGTATGTACAAATTCTTTAGTCAGTGAAGTCACATAGTTGGAAGATCTCTCCAGTCCTCCAGGTGTACCACCTCAGACCCCAGATGAAATCTCTTCACCCAGTTGCCTGAGGGAATCCCTTGGCAAGGGGGCCCAGAAACTGCCAATATAGAACAGTCCCAGATAGGGGCTAGTCAGGTTTCCCACCATAATGCCCTCTCCCCTTATCCGGCCCAGGGAGTGTGGGATTACTCAGTCCTCCCCTGCAAGCATGTCGGTTGGTGGCTGCCTTCAGACCTTACACTGGGCTGGCTCCTTCTTGGCTTCCCAGGCTGTCCTCTCACAGGGGACAATTGAGGATGAGAGATCCTCCCTTCCAGCTCACTCCATGTTCTCTCCCTGCCTCTGAACAGGCTCTATCACCTTAAGGGCTGTTCTGAGCCCATACCAAGCCTTCTACTTGGATTGGTCAGAATCCCTTAAGAGCGCAAACCAGCTCCTCCTCACCCTCGCCCACTGAGTTCTAGAGACTTCTCCAAGTCTCTAGATCAGGGGGAGGTATCAGGGAACTGGTCTGCAGAGCCTCTTAGCCCTGACTCAAATTTGACCCTCTGACTATCACCCAGGCTAAGAAAAATAATTACCTAGCTCCCCCTAGCTGACTAGGTGGGTGCTACAGTAAGAATGGTCCTTACATTTGAGGTCAATGGGAAGAATCCCCCATTAACAGATAATAGATAAGTTCCCACTGACCACAGTGATCTTTTTTGAGAGGTAGAAATTGCTTATTGCTCAAGGAACCTCTTCCAACCTCTGGAGGAAACCTGGTTGAGGAAGGCCGAGTTAGACTAAAGGAGGTTTGTGACTTGGAATGGAGACAGTTTGTATGCAGAACAAAAATTTTGTAAAATGTTGTGTATGCATCTCAAATGCTGTACAAGGAAGAGCACAAGTCTTGAAGGCAACCACCTTCAGGAACCACCTATAAAGAAGCGCACAAGCCTGAAGGCAACCACTACTACCTATACTCATGGCCTAAGACATTTAGATTGTAGCCCATAGGAAGCCCAGGCAGATATAGACCATCAAATTTAGATCAGCCTTCTTTCTCAACTTTTAACATGGGGGAACCCTTGAAATAACTTTCCTGTCTCCAGGAACCCCTGATAATAATCACTGTATATACAGCTGTACAATGATGAGATGTGCAATGGTAAGGATGATCCTTACACTTGAGGTCAATGGGAAGAATCCCCCACATACAGATGTCGAAAAATATCATTGTCATCAGTGGGAACTTATCTGAGAGGCAGAAATTGCTTATTGCTCAAGGAACCCCTAAAATTCTCCAGAGGAGGTTCCATGAAACCCTACTTGAGGAAAGCTGAGTTAGAGTAAAGGAGTTCTATGGATTGGAATGGACACAGTTTGTATACAGAACAAAAATTATGTAAAATGTGCATGCTACCCAGATGCTCTACAACAGCCTATATCAACCTAGGTTCCATGGAACCCTATGGTTCCTCCAAACTTTTCTAGGGGTTCTTTGAACAATAAGCAACTTCTGCCTCTCAGATAAGTTCCCACTGACCACAATTATCTTTTTCGCAATCTGTAAGTGGGGGATTCTTCCCATTAACCTCAAATGTAGAGATCATTATCATCCTAGCAATATACAGTTGTAGATACAGTAATTATTATTAGAGGTTGTCTGAGACCGGAAAGTTATTTCAAGGGTTCCTTCTTAACATAAAGGTTGAGAAAGGCTGCTCTACAAGGAAGTGCTAAATTAAAGCTCAAGTCCTGAAGGCAACCATTTCCACCTATATCCATAGCCAAGGACATTTGAATTGTATCCCAGGAGAAGCCCAGGCAGATCTAGACCATCAATTCTCACCATCCATGTGCCATGGAGAATATGTGCAAATCTTTCCTTCAGCAATGCAGGATGGTAGAACGCCATCTCTGGAAATGTTTAGGCCAGGCTTCAGGAGGTACATAAATGGCCTATACCTATTGCAAGACCATTATTCAGCTTTGGTCAGAGCTGCACAATTTATCCACAGGTGCCCGTTACCTGTAAAGATTTTTTTTTTTTCGTAAAGGTGAACTAACCCTTTTAAAGAAACCTATGAGAAGTATCTGAAAGAAAACTGTAAATCTCTGATTTCTGGACATGCTTGTTCTGAGTTAGTGAAGCTATTAAGTCTGGTACCGGTGTCATCAAGTTCTTGGAACCAGCTTTTGGCCCAGGAGTCAAAGAATGATTTCTTCCACGTGAGGCTTCTCATGCAGGTATTTTGTTTTTGACTTGACGTGCAGATCTCTGTGTGTGGCCAATAATAAAAGTGAGTCTCCATGAGAAATAAATGCATCAACTCAGGCTTCCATCTCAGACTATGGCCAATGAAGAACTGGGGAATATCAATGAAAGACCTCACCTGTCAGTCACTTTGCCTTCCAGCATGACGGGCGATAGGTCAATGCCATCTATAGGCCTGTCCTCAGGAGGATCTAGTCCTGCCAGTGCCAGGCTGGTGGTGAAGAAGTCCATGATGTTGCTTAGCTGGTGGCTCACCTGTGAGATAAATACTAATCAGCTTCTTCAGGAGTGCTTGTCCTCAAAGGCGGTAGCATTGGCTGCTCATCAAATAAGTGATCTGATTGCTTTTCAGAGGTTGGTTGACAGGCAGCTGAGAGGTGATATATCACCTTCTCACGGCCTGGATTAAAGGACTTAGCCTGGCCCCATTAACTCTAATGGGTCATGTTCAATGGCAGTACTGCCCGCCGGATGCAACAGGTTTCAGTTGTTTTTAGGTGGGTGGTCAAGGATGGTAAAACCATGGCTCAACCACTTACTTTCCACCCCCTGGTGGCCCATGTGATTAAGCACTAAAGAAGACTGTGCAAAGTGTGCCAACTCTCAGCAACCAATCAGAAACAATATTTTAGAGACCAGACTATAGTAAATTTTTCCCTCTGCGCTCCTTTACCGAACAAGCCAGAATGTTATTGAATGCCGTTGCATTGTGAGTGTAGGCGTGACTGACAGCCTGGCCACTCCTTTGGCAAATTGTGACAGTGGGACCAGATTGTGCAAAGTTCTGTTTTGAGCAAATTCTAATCCCCACCCTATTATAACACACATCCACCAGTAGGGAGGATAGGCAAAGGGCCAAAGTTGCCCAGATCTGCTTTGAGCAAATTTTAAACCCCACCCCATTATATCACATGTGGCCACTAGAGATACACACATTTGTATAAGATATCTAATAATCAACATATTATTTAATTCAGGTACTTGTATAGCGCCAAAAAACAAAAATATTAATTTGCGCTAGTAAGTAAATACCCCAAAAAAACAAATGTGACTGTGAACATAAATAAATAAAAAATATATATAAATACATAAGTGTCCCAAGAAAGTCCAAATGGGATGTGTAAAAATCAAGTCCAAAAAAGATGCAAAAAATGTGTGACAATCCACCACCAAAAGTACTAAATGAACTCACCAGAGCTAAAAGAAACTGAAGCATATATTGCTCTGGGGGTGATTGGTTAGCAGGGTAATGAGCCACTCATGGATAGATCTTCAGGGAATGATATTCTGCAGAAACCGGCTCCAAACAAACCAATGTGAAAGAAGCAATGATCTGTGATCAAATATACCACTAAGGAAATCCACTTCTCCAAGACTTCACCTTATACCTTATTCATATCCAAAGGGTGTTATGCCAGACGCTCGGAAAAAACAACAACAACTTCATAGTGCAGTACCTTTAAAACAACTTCATTTATTATGCACTCATCACACTTAACTCAAAAGATATCCCAGCCGACACCAGCCTTAACAGCATGTAAGAAACACAATGAACGAACCCAGCCACTTGGCACATGCGCAGTCGATCGCTGGGAAACATAATGACGTCACATCATTCAAAGCCCCACCCTACGTGTTTCGTCATCAACGTCCTTACCGAGCGTCCACTCCGTGAGGACGTCGACGAAACGCGTAGGGAGGGCTTTGATGTGACTATTTATATTGATGTGAATATTTATTTATATATATTTTTTATTTATGTTCACAGTCACATTTGTTTTTTGGGGGGTATTTATCTACTTATTAGCGCAAATTAATATTTTTGTTTTTTGTTACACACTTTATTAGTATATGGTGGATTTTGCAGCTGGTAAATTAGATAGTGATCCATTCATACCCTTTTCATAGGTGCCATTATATCCATTTATTATATTACTTGTATAGCGCTGTCAAATTACGCAGCGCTTTACATATATATTGTACATTCACATCAGTCCCTAACCCTCAAGGGGCGTACAATCTAAGGTCCCTAACTCACATTCATACATACACATACTAGGGACAATGTAGACAGCAGCCAATTCACCTCCCAGCATGTCTTTGGAGTGTGGGAGGAAACCGGAGCACCCAGGGGAAACCCACGCAGGCACAGGGAGAACATGCAAAGTACTGGTTGGTGTTTTGTTTCTCTCTCTCATTTTTAGCTAGTACAAATTAGGATTCATTCTCTCTCTCTCTCTCTCTCTCTCTCATATTTCTACCTGCCACTGTGCATGATGTATCATGCTGCTTTTGTGATTCATTATATCACCAGAAGAGGGTGACACTTTTTTTTTTCCCCCATGCATCAAACTATTGCCAAGGTCATTAATCTGCTGCATTCCTCTTGTAAGCTACCTAAACACCTACCCCTACATATCCCAGTAGCTGAAACATGTTGGAATAAAAGCATTGTCTGATGCAGCTTTGGCACAGGATGCTGGAAGTCCCATCCAGAGTCTAATTTCTGCTGTTTAGGGCAAGTGATGTTTTATATTAAATTGCATTTGAAAATATGTGGAAGACTAAATTCACACTTTACAAGGACAAGCATCGGCATGCTTTAGAAGGATGGGATTGGTGGAGAATTAGTACTTTCTTGCAATAAAATTGGTGCTCCCCAGTTCATGTAACCTAACATGGGGGTGAGGATCACATGACTTTCGGCTACCAGGAGCAATTTGTGTGTCTTTTGTTTTCAATCAGACAGCCCCTGTCCAGTAGACTGGTGAAAAGACCAGTAAA
The DNA here is from genome assembly GCF_062004578.1 of Staurois parvus. NCBI lineage: Eukaryota > Metazoa > Chordata > Amphibia > Anura > Ranidae > Staurois > Staurois parvus. The sequence continues at coordinate 7,316 of NW_028319135.1, forward strand.
GTACAGTGAGGAAGGTGACGACTGCAACCAGAATTTCTGCTTTTGGTTAGACACTTCCAAATAGGTTTTTCTTGTACGATCTAACACAGCCTAGCCTTGGATTTAGTGAAGGAAGACCCTCCTGCGTAGCGGTGCAATCTGTACATAGCTCAGCTGAAGTGCAATATTTTTTACTTGTGACATTTCCTCTTCCTGCCACTAGATGGTGCTGTTGTTTAAAGGAAGTGAGGAGGACCTTCACACTTCATAGATGAGCCCTTTCCAAGGTCAGACCGCTCTTCTTGCAAACTGGAGCTCCTCTCATGTCATGTCAGCTGCTTTCCATCAGGTTTAAATGAAACTTTCACCAAGCGCTGAGACATTTTTACACTTTAAAAAGCCAAACTCTGGAAAAAGTGTGGCAGTGCTTACACGGCGAGAGTTGCTTCTATCTTCATAGGGGGATGGACGGAAAACACTTTTACTTACCTGATTCTACGCTTCCGCAGGGCTATGGTCCCTGCATTGGCCTTTTTTGATATCAGAGGACCTTAGCCGGCCAAACCATGGGGAAGAAGAGGCTTTGGGGGCCAGTCTGGCACCATGGAGAAGTCTTCAGGAGTGAAGGATTGGGTAGGACTCGGTTCACACTGCTGCAGCTTGAAAGGTGAAGGGCTTCGCATTATGACTTGCTTGCAACTTTAATGTGACTGATGCTATGCAACTTTAATGCAACAGTATCCAACTTAACCACTTCCAGCCCGGACACTTGTGCCCTCTTCCTGTCCAGGCCAATTTTCAGCTTTCAGTGCTATCACACTTTGAATGACAATTGCGCGGTCATGCAACACTGTATCCATATGAATTTTTTAGCATTTTTTGAGACAGCTTTATTTTGGTGGTATTTATTCATCACTGGGATTTTTTTTTTTGCTATGTAAATGAAAAAGTCCAAAAATTTTAAAGTGTTTTTCTTATAAAATTTTGCAAATAATATTTCATCATAAATCTTGGCCAAAATTTATTCTGTTATCTTTTTAGTAAAAAAAACGTTTTACATACTGTCACCCTAGCAGTACAGTGTCACCATGATGACACTGTACTACTTGTGGGGGGTAATGATTTTTTTTTTTACACTGATTGCTTTTACACCCATAAAGGCTGTAAAAGCAATAATTTCTCCTTCTCTCTGGCTGCATTCCTGCAGCCATTGAGAACTACTATGTGAGCTGTGATTGGTCACAGCTTGTCACATGGTACAAGGCTGTTGTGAATAGCCTTGTACCATGTGACCTCTGATCATTCACAGATTTCACACGTAGTAAGCAAAGATGTCACAAGTGACATCTTGCTTACTACTCTGCATGTGATCACTGATTGGCCAATCAGTGATCACATGACCGGGACCTTGCACAGAGGTCCCGTACGATTATAAACGGCCACCCGACCCTGCACTGCCACCATCTGGCTGTTTATATACAACGGCTGGATGGGAAGTGGTTAAGAGAGTTTTTAATTAAAGCCAAAGTTTTATAGATTAAGACCATCTTTGTGACTTTTGTCAATTTTTTTAAATTTTTTTTGTATCATTGAAATCTATGGCACTGAAGTCACACCAAAGACACAGAAAAGCAGTGCAGGAACTTCTTTTTACGTAGCTGCGACTTGAGTCGCATTGATAAAGACGTCACCCAATTAAATGTTTCCGTTTGTCATGCAACTTTATATGTCGCAATAGTGGGAACCGGGGCTTTCCCTAATCCCCTGAACAGAAACCAGCTTTTAAACCTTGCAGTGCCCATGCAGCTCACAGTCAACTACTGACGATCGGAAGCTGTTAGGATGGGCTCCCAATGTTGTCAGCACTATGCAGCTAATCAGAGTGCCACAGGAATGGAAGCCCCTCCTACCAACCTTGGGTGTCGTGACCCATTTAAAGCATTCGCTCCCGCTGGTGTAAATTATTAAAGCTGATCAGTAGGTGGATATAAAGGAAACCTCTCTATTGCTTCTCCTATGCAGGCCAGTCGCAGGCTGGGGGCGGGTCCATGACAGCCTGCTTGAAGACATCTAATGGTGGAAAAGAGAATTACTGTGGGGGTAGCTCTGGATTGAAGATGAGTATTGCAGAAAACGCTTCCTTTTTTTAAATTTTGATCCTAAATGGGATAGTCTTTATTTTTCCTTGGTTCTGCTTTAACCGGGTTAGTTCACCTTTTAAAAAAAAAAAAACTTAAACCATAAACTAATCGAACATTAAAAATATACATTTATGCGCCTTCTATACCTAGAGTCCATTTACATAAGTAGGGAAGCCTGGAGTGAGCATGACCTGTTGGCTGAGCCTCACACATGCACATGTGCTGTTCTGTCACCACGGATGAGGCCAATGCACTGCATGTGCTGGACTTCAGAGAAGGATGTGTTGCTTGATCCTGTGCTACATAGTCAGTCTTGCTGAAAAAAGACAAAAGTCCATCCAGTTCAACCATTAAAAAAAAAAAAAGTTATAATCCTACACCCACAGTTGATCCAGAGGAAGGCAAAAACCCAGCAAAGCACGATCCAATTTTGCTCATGCAGGGGAAATATTCCTTCCTGATCCCCCGAGAGGCAATCAGATATTCTCTGGATCAAAGGGCTATTGGCCTAAGTGCTGGTCCATCCTAGAAGGAAAACAGAACAGAGCTTTGAAAACTGCCAGGAGTGTTTGGGTCCAGCTTCACTGCTTGTGCAAATGTCCTACAGGCATGGAAAGAACTCCTTGACCTCTGTGGCTTTTGATATTGTTGACCATCCCCTCCTCCTCAAAAAAAACACCACTGTCTTGGCCTCCAAGATTCTGCTCTCTCCTGGTTCTTCTACATATCACAACACTCCTTCAGCATTACCGATAACTAGAGATGAGCGAAGTATTCAAAAATTCGATTCGGCTGATTCGGCGAATTCGAGGAATAAATTTGATTCGAGGCGAATATATTCGCTGCGAATTTAACTTATAAAAGGGTGTTTCTAGGCGTCAGAGAGCCTTTATATTAGTGCAGAACACTGTACCTTTAATTTAAATGCCCTTGGAGTCTGCTGGGGAAGAGAAATAATACTGTCAGTCAGTATGACATGCAGATGAGTGCCGTCGATCTTAGAATCACCGCACACTTCACTCATTTGGGCAGTCACGGGGCCTAAACCAGAGTGTGGAGCCACAGTGTGGCGGTGGAGGCAGCAGCAATGGGAGGCCATACAGCACCCTATGACAAAAATGGAACCCACCAGCAGTGTGAGGAGACCTGAAAGTGGCACATGGCAGAGTGTGGCGATGGAGACGGCAGCAATGGGAGGCCGTACAGGGACCCATGACACACTCTGGACCTGGCAGCAGCATGAGGAGGCGGTACAGGGGCCCATGGCAGATTACAGGCCTGGCAGCAGCAATGGGAGGCCCGTAATCTGCCAGCACCCTATGACAAAATGGAACACACCAGCAGTGTGAGGAGACCTGAAAGTGGCACAAGGCAGAGTGTGGCGATGGAGACAGCAGCAATGGGAGGCCGTACAGGGACCCATGACACACTCTGGACCTGGCAGCAGCATGAGGAGGCGGTACAGGGGCCCATGACAGATTACGGGCCTGGCAGCAGCATGAGGAGGCGGTACAGGGGCCCATGGCAGATTACGGGCCTGGCAGCAGCAATGGGAGGCCCGTAATCTGCCAGCACCCTATGACAAAATGGAACCCACCAGCAGTGTGAGGAGACCTGAAAGTGGCACATGTTTGGGGCATGATTCATGGCGGATTTAGTCAGTTGTGTCAGGAACTGGTGGTTTGAAATCCAGACCAATCCACGCCTGATTCATTTTCACAAACGTGAGTCTCTCCACACTTTGGGTGGACAGTCGTGTCCTCCGCGGAGTTACAATACCTCCTGCCGCACTAAACACGCGCTCCGATGCCACGCTACTGGCCGGGCATGACAGCCTTTCAAGGGCAAATTCAGCTAGTTGGGGCCAAAGGTCAAGTTTCGTTGCCCAGTAGTCAAGGGGATTGTCTACCTCGGTTGGCAGGGTGCTGTCCAAGTAGGCCCAAGCCTGTTGTTTGAGGTCCTGCTCCAGGTCCACCTGATGCTGCTGCTGCGGCTGGTTAGTAGTTTCCTCACTGCGCTGGTGAAGAAAGCTACTCATCATCGACTGCAGACTGAGGCAGCCGCTGCTGGTGGAGCTGCCACTTCTCCTACCACCCCACCCCTCCCCTGCTGCCATGGCAGCGGAACATGAGCGCACAGGGCCCACAGTGTCTGAGGATGGACGTTGGCGCAGAAAGGCAGAGACCAACTGACTACATAGGTGGTTCTTATAGTACTTTATTTTGGCCTCCCTCTCAGCAGGTGTGAAAAAGGCCACCATTTTTGAATGGTAGCGAGGGTCCAACAAGGTGGACAGCCAAAAGTCATCCTTCTGTCTGATGGTTATTATTCGGCTGTCGCTACGCAAGCAACCGAGCATGCTATGGGCCATTTGTGCCAAGGAATGCGAGGGACTCCCTGCCTCCATCTCCACAGCATACTGCCAGGGTGCGTCTGGGTCCTCCGTCTCCTCCTCCTCCTCCTCTACCAGATGCTCCTGCTCCTCCACTCCTGTCCGCTGAGTGGAAAAACCACCCATTTCACTCAATAATTCCTGAGCACCAATGTCCTCCTCTACCTCCTCCTCTTCTTCCTGTCCTGCCCCCACATGGGTCATGTGGCGTTGAGATCTGTGCGCCACGTCTACCGCACCCTGACCAGCCATTGTTAACAGCATTTGTTCCAGGACGTGCAACAGAGGAATGACGTCGTTCATCCCATAGTCCTGCCGACTCACGAATAGCATGGCCTCCTCAAAGGGCCTGAGCAAGCGGCAGGTGTCACGCATGAGCTGCCAATGGCTGACATCTAAGTTACACAGGGGAGTACCTTTATCCGCTTGTAACATCAGGAAATCGGTGATGGCCTTTCGCTGTTCGTAAAGGCGGTCTAACATATGTAGGGTTGAATTCCACCTTGTTGCAACGTCACAGCATGAGGAGTCGGTACGGGGGCCCATGGCAGATTACGGGCCTGGCAGCAGCAATGGGAGGCCCGTAATCTGCCAGCACCCTATGACAAAATGGAACACACCAGCAGTGTGAGGAGACCTGAAAGTGGCACATGGCAGAGTGTGGCGATGGAGACAGCAGCAATGGGAGGCCGTACAGGGACCCATGACACACTCTGGACCTGGCAGCAGCATGAGGAGGCGGTACGGGGGCCCATGGCAGATTACAGGCCTGGCAGCAGCAATGGGAGGCCCGTAATCTGCCAGCACCCTATGACAAAATGGAACACACCAGCAGTGTGAGGAGACCTGAAAGTGGCACATGGCAGAGTGTGGCGATGGAGACAGCAGCAATGGGAGGCCGTACAGGGACCCATGAGAGACTCTGGACCTGGCAGCAGCATGAGGAGGCGGTACGGGGGCCCATGGCAGATTACGGGCCTGGCAGCAGCAATGGGAGGCCCGAAATCTGCCAGCACCCTATGACAAAATGGAACACACCAGCAGTGTGAGGAGACCTGAAAGTGGCACATGGCAGAGTGTGGCGATGGAGACAGCAGCAATGGGAGGCCGTACAGGGACCCATTAGACACTGTGGACCTGGCAGCAGCATGAGGAGGCGGTATAGGGGCCCATGGCAGATTACAGGCATGGCAGCAGCAATGGGAGGCCCGTAATCTGCCAGCACCCTATGACAAAATGGAACCCACCAGCAGTGTGAGGAGACCTGAAAGTGGCACATGTTTGGGGCATGATTCATGGCGGATTTAGTCAGTTGTGTCAGGAACTGGTGGTTTGAAATCCAGACTAATCCACGCCTGATTCATTTTCACAAACGTGAGTCTCTCCACACTTTGGGTGGACAGTCGTGTCCTCCGCGGAGTTACAATACCTCCTGCCGCACTAAAGACGCGCTCCGATGCCACGCTACTGGCCGGGCATGACAGCCTTTCAAGGGCAAATTCAGCTAGTTGGGGCCAAAGGTCAAGTTTCGTTGCCCAGTTGTCAAGGGGATTGTCTACCTCGGTTGGCAGGGTGCTGTCCAAGTAGGCCCAAGCCTGTTGTTTGAGGTCCTGCTCCAGGTCCACCTGATGCTGCTGCTGCTGCGGCTGGTTAGTAGTTTCCTCACTGCGCTGGTGAAGAAAGCTACTCATCATTGACTGCAGACTGAGGCAGCCGCTGCTGGTGGAGCTGCCACTGCTCCTACCACCCCACCCCTCCCCTGCTGCCATGGCAGCGGAACGCGAGCGCACAGGGCCCACAGAGTCTGAGGATGGACGTTGGCGCAGAAAGGCAGAGACCAACTGACTACATAGGTGGTTTTTATAGTACGTTATTTTGGCCTCCCTCTCAGCAGGTGTGAAAAAGGCCACCATTTTTGAACGGTAGCGAGGGTCCAACAAGGTGGACAGCCAAAAGTCATCCCTCTGTCTGATGGTTATTATTCGGCTGTCGCTACGCAAGCAACCGAGCATGCTATGGGCCATTTGTGCCAAGGAATGCGAGGGACTCCCTGCCTCCATCTCCACAGCATACTGCCACGGTGCGTCTGGGTCCTCTGTCTCCTCCTCCTCCTCCTCTACCAGATGCTCCTGCTCCTCCACTCCTGTCCGCTGAGTGGAAAAACCACCCATTTCACTCAATAATTCCTGAGCACCAATGTCCTCCTCTACCTCCTCCTCTTCTTCCTGTCCTGCCCCCACAGGGGTCATGTGGCGTTGAGATCTGTGCGCCACATCTACCGCACCCTGACCAGCCATTGTTAACAGCATTTGTTCCAGGACGTGCAACAGAGGAATGACGTCGTTCATCCCATAGTCCTGCCGACTCGCGAATAGCGTGGCCTCCTCAAAGGGCCTGAGCAAGCGGCAGGTGTCACGCATGAGCTGCCAATGGCTGACATCTAAGTTATACAGGGGAGTACCTTTATCCGCTTGTAACATCAGGAAATCGGTGATGGCCTTTTGCTGTTCGTAAAGGCGGTCTAACATGTGTAGGGTTGAATTCCACCTTGTTGCAACGTCGCAGATCAGGCGATGCTGTGGAATTCCGTTCTGCCGCTGCAGCTCAAGGAGGGTGTGCTTTGCGGTGTAGGAATGGCTGAAATGCATGCAAAGTTTACGTGACATTTTAAGGATGTCTTGCAGTGGGATGGTGGATTTTAGGAACCGCTTGACAACCAGATTGAACACGTGAGCCATGCATGGCGCATGGCACAACCTTCCTTGACGCAGAGCAGACACCATGTTCTTTCCGTTGTCGGTCAACATGGTTCCGATTTTCAGTTTGCGCGGAGACAGCCATCTGTCGATTTCTCTGTTCATTACACTCAGTTCCTCCCCTGTGTGACTACGTTCGCCAAGGCATACCAGGTGCAGCACAGCGTGACACCGTTGCGCCCTGCACATGTGATATGCCGGTCGGGTAATGGGACTTGGCACGGGGGTGGCGGCTGAGGACACGGCGGAAGAAGAGGTGGTAGAGGCGGACATCTTTGCCGGACCAAGGACGTGCAAACGTGGAGGCAAAAGCGGCGTGACCTGTCCAAGTTGCTGGTGCGGCTGTGCCGGCACCACGTTCACCCAGTGGGCCGTAAATGACATGTACTGTCCCTGACCGTAGTTACAGCTCCACACGTCGGCGCTGCCGTGCACTTTGGCAGAGACCGACATGCTCAAAGACTGGCCCACCATCTCTTCTACATGTGAATGCAGGGCTGGCACTGCCTTTTTGGCGAAGAAATGACGGCTTGGCACTCTCCACCGCGGCGCGGCACAAGCCATCATTTCTCGGAAAGGTGCTGAGTCCACCACTTGGAAAGGGAGGGACTGCAGCACCAGCAACTTGGACAGGAGGACGTTCAGCTTCTGCACCGTCGGGTGCGTGCTCGCAAACTGTTGTCTCTTGGAAACGGATTCCAAGAAAGACTGCTGACGGAATCCGTGAAGAGGAGTAGCAGGAGAAGGAGCATCTGAACGAGCGGAAGATGCCAACGAGCGACAACTCCCCTCAGCAGAGGTGTTGGAGCCTTGACTGGCTGATGGAGGGCGATTGACGTCGGGTGACGGAGCAAGTAACAGAGCGGGTGATGGAGCGGGGGCTGGGGCAGGCAGAACCGCCGTATCTTTATCACGGTTTTCCCAGGCCACCAAATGGCGACGCTGCATATGCTGCCGCAACGCTGTAGTCCCAACATGGGCCCCCTGGCCACGCTTGACTTTCTGGCCACATAGTCGACATACGGCTACGTTTACTTCCTCGGGCGGCTTGACGAAAAAATTGCCACACCGCCGAGTAGGAAACTTTGCCCCCGATACTCCTCACTGGCTGACTGCTGCTTCCTCCGTGCACACCGGCACCACTACTGGCCGTGGTGGTAGGCTGCAGTGGAGCTGGTGCTCTACTCCATGGCCGTTTGCCTCCACTGACACTGCTGCGACCCTGCTGCCTCCTGGCCAACCCACTGACTGTTTTGCTCGCTGCCAAGCTGGCACCCTCTTCTCCTGATGATGCGGAAGCAATAGCCTGATGACGACGAGGCTGCCAAGTGCGGTCAGCCTCATCATCATCAATTAGGGTCTCCGCCTCACTACTAGCCCCCTCGGCTGCGTGTGGGTCAGGAGACAGACCTGTCTCTACACCGGCTACCGAGCCACTCTCCTCGCCAGTACTTCTTCGCCTGGCTGCTGAAGAGGCGGATGTCTCCCCCCGTTCCTGACCGCCCTCTGTTTGCTCTTCCTCACTGTACAGTGGGGCTGAGCCCACAGCATGCGATACTTCCCTTGGTGAGGGAACACCAAAGGACAGGGGCAGGTAGAGGACACGTGATTTCAGTGGGCTTGCTCCCGGGCCATGCCAACTAACGGTTGTGTCTGACGTACCCACCGACCGTTGGCTGTAGGTGCAAGAGGTGACCTGGGAAGAGGAAGACGACCGAGCCAACCAATCGATGACGGCAGGGTTGTCGGTGGAGACACGACCGCTGGATGACACCGGGAGCAATGGCCTCTGGCTGCGACTAGTGCTGCCTCGACCCCTTCCTCTGCTGCCACGTCTGCTCGCTCCTAAAACATTGCCTCCTCTGCCACTCCTCTGCATGTTGTCTGACATACTCTTTAATTCAACGATTATGTGTCCCTGAGTAACAATTCTGTGTCTGTCCCTGAGTAACAATTCTGTGTCCCTGAGTAACAATTCTGTGTCCCTGAGTAACACTTCTGTGTCCCTCAGTAACAATTCTGTGTCCCTCAGTAACAATTCTGTGTCTGTCCCTGAGTAACAATTCTGTGTCCCTCAGTAACAATTCTGTGTCCCTCAGTAACAATTCTGTGTCTGTCCCTCAGTAACAATTCTGTGTCTGTCCCTCAGTAACAATTCTGTGTCTGTCCCTCAGTAACAATTCTGTGTCTGTCCCTGAGTAACAATTCTGTGTCCCTGAGTAACAATTCTGTGTCCCTCAGTAACAATTCTGTGTCCCTCAGTAACAATTCTGTGTCCCTCAGTAACAATTCTGTGTCCCTCAGTAACAATTCTGTGTCTGTCCCTGAGTAACAATTCTGTGTCCCTGAGTAACAATTCTGTGTCCCTGAGTAACAATTCTGTGTCCCTGAGTAACAATTCTGTGTCTGTCCCTGAGTAACAATTCTGTGTCTGTCCCTGAGTAACAATTCTGTGTCTGTCCCTGAGTAACAATTCTGTGTCTGTCCCTGAGTAACAATTCTGTGTCTGTCCCTGAGTAACAATTCTGTGTCCCTCAGTAACAATTCTGTGTCTGTCCCTGAGTAACAATTCTGTGTCCCTCAGTAACAATTCTGTGTCCCTCAGTAACAATTCTGTGTCCCTCAGTAACAATTCTGTGTCTGTCCCTGAGTAACAATTCTGTGTCCCTCAGTAACAATTCTGTGTCTGTCCCTGAGTAACAATTCTGTGTCCCTAAAGTATCTGTGGCCCTAACTCTGTCCCTAATACAGACAGGTCTGTCTCTGTTGAATGACCGGAGGCAAATGGAGAATTGTAAGATGGCCGCAATTTATAGCTCCACCATTACACAGTGCTGGCTGGCTGGCTGCTGATTGGCTAATGCGATCACATGTCATGAATGAATGCATTATGGGTCAGCGCGCCTTGTCTGCGCGCCTTCCCAGAGATCCCCTCTCCGTCGCCGCACATGTCGCCGCCATTTTTGGAAAAATTTCGATTCGCGCATCCGAATCGAATTTTTCCTAATATTCGAAACGAATTCCACTTCGCCAAGTTCGATTCGCTCATCTCTACCTATAACTTCTGTCTCCTCCTATCCACTCCCTCTTTTTGTAGGGGTCCCTCAAGGTTCTGTCCTTGGACCTCTACTCTTCTCCATCTACATCTCCTCCCTTGGTCACATGATAAACTCCCATGGCTTTAAGTACCATCTCTATGCTACTCCTCACCTCACCCCTTCAGTCTCCTCTGGCATTACTAACCTGGGGTCATTAGTGGTGTACCCCAAGGTTCAGTGTTGGGACCCTTACTTTGTAATATATTTATAAACGATGTAGGATCTGAGATTATAAATCCCATCTCAGTCTTTGCAGATGACCCCAAGCTGTGCCGGGGAATAACGTCCTTACAGGATGTCTCCAATTTACAAGCCGACCTCAATGCTCTGTGTAATTGGGAACTATGTGGCAAATGAGGTTTAATGTTGATAAATGTAAGGTTCTGCACTTGGGGGCTAAGAATATGCATACATCATACATACTAGGGGGGGCCAACTGGGGGGAGGGTCAATGGTGGAGAAGGATCTGGGGGTTCTGGTAGATCACAAGCTTAATAATGACATGCAATGCCAAGCTGCAGAGTCTAAAGCGAGCAAAATCCTCTCTTGTATTAGGAGAGCTATAGACTCCAGAGAGATATCATTCCCCCCCCCCCCCCCATACAAATCATTAGTAAATCCTCATCTGGAATATGCAGTTCAGTTTTGGGCTCCAATTCACAAAAAGAACATTGGGGAACTGGAGAAAGTACAGAGAAGGGCAAGCAAACTGATAAGAGGCATGGAGGAGCTCAGCTATGAGGAAAGATTAGAGGAACTGAATTTATTGTCTCTTGAGAAGAGGAGATTAAGGGGGATATGATCTCCATGTATAATACATAAGAGGGGATATGATCTCCATGTATAATACATAAGGGGGGATATGATCTCCATGTATAATACATAAGGGGGGACATGATCTCCATGTATAATACATAAGGGGGATATGATCTCCATGTATAATACATAAGGGGGGATATGATCTCCATGTATAATACATAAGGGGGGTATGATCACCATGTATAATACATAGGGGGGATATGATCACCATGTATAATACACAGGGCTTTTTTTCTCAGAGGAAAGGTGGTGGAACTCCCCCACCCAAACCTGGCCACGCCCCCATCAAACCCTAGGACCACCCCTTTAGAGAACAGGAATGCAAGTAAAATTTGGGAGGGGCTATAAAAGTAAATGTATGGAATTAACACCGCCCCCCCCCCCACATTAGTAAGAATAGCGAGTAACACTGCCCCCCCCCACATTAGCAAGAAAAGCGAGAAAAATTGTATCGCCGCTCCTTACCTGATGCTGACGATCCGCGCTATGGTAGGATCGACGAGCAGAGGGCGTGATGACGTCAGCGCGCACCGCCGGGTGTACTAAGATACACCTTTCCTATGGGGGTGGCCGCGCGCCCCCGATGTTTACACGCTGGCGGTAGAGGGGGGGGGGGTGAAGCGTGCATGTCCCCGCTCACCGGCTGTGAGCAGCGGCAGTGACAGGTGCCGGGCACGCGCAAGCATGACATAAACAAGCCGCGTCCGGCACCTGTCACTTTCGCTGCTCTGCATAGCTTGTCAGCTCTGCAGAGGCAGTCGGTGAGCGGGGACAAGAAGAAAAAGGTGGCGGAACGCAGTACCGCCGCGTTCCGGCAGAAAGAAAGCCCTGATAATACATAAGGGGGGATATGATCTCCATGTATAATACATAAGGGGGGCTATGATCTCCATGTATAATACATAAGGGGGGATATGATCTCCATGTATAATACATAAGGGGGATATGATCACCATGTATAATACATAAGGGGGGATATGATCTCCATGTATAATACATAAGGGGGATATGATCTCCATGTATAATACATAAGGGGGGATATGATCACCATGTATAATACATAAGGGGGGATATGATCTCCATGTATAATACATAAGGGGGGATATGATCACCATGTATAATACATAAGGGGGGGATATGATCACCATGTATAATACATAAGGGATTATACTTGGGAGTCTTCATCAGAGTTCCCCCTTACTTGGGAGTCTACGCCAGAGTTCCCCCTTACATGGGAGTCTACGCCAGAGTTCCCCCTTACATGGGAGTCTACGCCAGAGTTCCCCCTTACATGGGAGTCTACGCCAGAGTTCCCCCTTACATGGGAGTCTACGCCAGAGTTCCCCCTTACATGGGAGTCTACGCCAGAGTTCCCCCTTACATGGGAGTCTACGCCAGAGTTCCCCCTTACATGGGAGTCTACGCCAGAGTTCCCCCTTACATGGGAGTCTACGCCAGAGTTCCCCCTTACATGGGAGTCTACGCCAGAGTTCCCCCTTACATGGGAGTCTACGCCAGAGTTCCCCCTTACATGGGAGTCTACGCCAGAGTTCCCCCTTACATGGGAGTCTACGCCAGAGTTCCCCCTTACATGGGAGTCTACGCCAGAGTTCCCCCTTACATGGGAGTCTACGCCAGAGTTCCCCCTTACATGGGAGTCTACGCCAGAGTTCCCCCTTACATGGGAGTCTACGCCAGAGTTCCCCCTTACATGGGAGTCTACGCCAGAGTTCCCCCTTACATGGGAGTCTACGCCAGAGTTCCCCCTTACATGGGAGTCTACGCCAGAGTTCCCCCTTACATGGGAGTCTACGCCAGAGTTCCCCCTTACATGGGAGTCTACGCCAGAGTTCCCCCTTACATGGGAGTCTACGCCAGAGTTCCCCCTTACATGGGAGTCTACGCCAGAGTTCCCCCTTACATGGGAGTCTACGCCAGAGTTCCCCCTTACATGGGAGTCTACGCCAGAGTTCCCCCTTACATGGGAGTCTACGCCAGAGTTCCCCCTTACATGGGAGTCTACGCCAGAGTTCCCCCTTACATGGGAGTCTACGCCAGAGTTCCCCCTTACATGGGAGTCTACGCCAGAGTTCCCCCTTACATGGGAGTCTACGCCAGAGTTCCCCCTTACATGGGAGTCTACGCCAGAGTTCCCCCTTACATGGGAGTCTACGCCAGAGTTCCCCCTTACATGGGAGTCTACGCCAGAGTTCCCCCTTACATGGGAGTCTACGCCAGAGTTCCCCCTTACATGGGAGTCTACGCCAGAGTTCCCCCTTACATGGGAGTCTACGCCAGAGTTCCCCCTTACATGGGAGTCTACGCCAGAGTTCCCCCTTACATGGGAGTCTACGCCAGAGTTCCCCCTTACATGGGAGTCTACGCCAGAGTTCCCCCTTACATGGGAGTCTACGCCAGAGTTCCCCCTTACATGGGAGTCTACGCCAGAGTTCCCCCTTACATGGGAGTCTACGCCAGAGTTCCCCCTTACATGGGAGTCTACGCCAGAGTTCCCCCTTACATGGGAGTCTACGCCAGAGTTCCCCCTTACATGGGAGTCTACGCCAGAGTTCCCCCTTATATCAGATTTACTCCTTACATCAGAGTCTTTATCAGGGTCTTCTCACCCCTTACATCCAGGTCTTCATATGAGCCCCCTCACATCTATGTAACCATCAGGGTCCCCCATCAGCAGAGACCAACAGATCTGGCTCCTGTATCTGTGTTCCTGAGTTGCAGACCAGATAAAATCTTGTGGCGGGCCAGATGCGGCCTGCGGGCCATTGTTTGGAGACTCCCGATGTATAATAACAGGACTCCCCTGCAGGAGGATAGAGCTGCTGAACCATCATGGCTGATAGGTCTTATTTCCCATGATCCCTTGCTGCTGTAAACATGAATTTGGTTGATGCTGACCTTGGCCCCCCAGCTTGGCCCGTCCACCAGGCAAAGGATCAGCCATCCCAGCGCCGGTCATACAACAAAACAAAGCACCTGAAATAACGAGATGACACCGGGGAGTCGCTCTATTTTTACTCCGAGTCGCAGCGTCCCTTTTGGCTTCGCTGGGAATGACCTTTACTATTAATCTACGTAGCGGCAGCCAGCACCTAGACAGAGATAATGGCCAGAGGGCGCCCCCCCCCCCCCCCCGAGTGTCCCCGTCAGATTATTTTTATGACCGCCGTCCATTCCAGTCTTGGCAAGTCTTGGGGGCACCCCGGCCGATCGAGCATTGCTCCTCTCTGTCCTGCAGTATCCCCAGACCACACTTTTCCTCTGCTGCGGTCACTTTATGCTGGTGTCCAGCTCCAGATGTTTACACGGATGGTACCAAAGACGAAACGTGAGTAACTATTGGCTCGTAGACCCTGACTGAATGACATGTAGTCTGCTAAAGCACTGTGTATCATAAACAATGGCCATTAAAAAGAAAACAAAAATGCTTTCCACTTTTTTTTTTTTTCCTTCCTTTGCTATGTATCAGTTCTGCTGATCTCCTACGGCCTCTTTGCAGCTACTTTTTGGTCATGTGTACTGCTTCATGGCATGTCTCAGGGAAGGTTTCTTGATGATGACAAACTTGGACCATCCCTGTGTAATGTGTGTTGAAATGGCTACTTGTAGTCTCCGCTGGAAGCCAGTGGGATGGGGTGACAACCCAGGAGAACAGTTGGGGGACAGGGAGAGAGCGTTGTCAACTGATAAAAAAATTACACTTTTGGATCAAAAATTAAAGCCCAACAAAAAAAAGGTTCAACCTCCACCTATGGAAAGGCTTCTTTACAGAAAGAGCTGTGAAAACATGAAATAGACTTCCACGGGAGATTGTTCTGTCCTACTATGTAGATAGTTTAAAAAAAGATGGATGCTTTATGGGCAGCACAGTGGATAAATGGTTAACACTTCCACCTGGCAGTACTAGGGTCGTTGGTTTGAATCCCAACCATGGCACCACCTGCCTGGAGTTTGCATGTTCTCCTTGTGCCTGCGTGGGTTTCCTCCGGGTACTCCGGTTGCCTCCCACACTCCAAAGACATGCTGGTAGGTTAATTGGCTCCTGTCTACATTGGCCCTAGTATGTGTATGTATGAATGTGAGTTAGGGACCTTAGATTGTACACCCCTTGAGGGTTAGGGACTGATGGGAATGTACAATATATATGTATATTGCTGCGTAAATTGACGGCGCTATAGAAGTACCTGAAATAAAATAAATAAAACATTTTCAAAATGTACAAAATAAAACTACCTATTAATATTGATAAGGAGTAACTCCGGGGATTGTTGATCCAGGGAGAATCCAATGACCTTAGGGGACCAGGAAGGATTCTGTTGCTTGTTGGAGCAAATTGAGTTTTTCTGCCTGGATGGGTTTAGGAATCTGAGGATGCAGTTCATTTATTTATTTTTGTCTTTCATTTATTACAGGTACTTACAGTTAGGTCCATATATATTTGGACACAGGCACAATTTTCATACGTTTGGCTCTGTATGCCACCAGAATAAATTAAAACGAAACAAACCAAATGAATCTGATATGCAGACTTTCAGCTTTAATTCAAGGCGTTGAACATGAATATCAAGCATACATTTTAGGAACTAAAACCATTTGTATACACAGTCCCTCCATTTTCAGGACTCAAATGTAATTGGACAAATGAATATAATCATAAATCATTTTTAATATTTTGTTGAGAATCCTTTTTTATTATTATTATTATTATTATACAGTATTTATAAAGCACCAATAGTTCGCTCAGCGCTGTACATTACAAAGGGGGACAGAACATGTGACAGAACAATACCAATACAATGCAAAACATGAGGGGATCGAGGGCCCTGCTCTTTCCAGCTTACAGTCTAGGAGGGAGGGGATGGTGGTACAGGAGGAGATAGCTGTGGGGGATGGAGTGGTAGGAAGAGTGGAGGAGGTTGGCAAGTTAGCAGGGGGTGGGGTAGGCTTCCCTGAAGAGGTGGGTTTTCAGGGTGCGCCTAAAGGAGAGGAGAGTAGGTGATAATCTGATGGGTTGGGGCAGGGAGTTCCAGAGGATGGGTGACACCCTGGAGAAGTCCTGGAGGCGGGCATGGGAGGAGGAGACCAGGGAACTAGAGAGAAGGAGGTCTTGTGAGGAGTGGAGTATGCATGTTGGGTGGTACTTGGATATTAGGTCGGTGAAGTAGTTCGGGGCAGTATGGTGGATGGCTTTGTATGTCAGTGTTAGGATTTAAAATTTGATTCGTTGCGCAATTGGAAGCTAGTGGAGGGATTGGCAGAGGGGGGTGGCGGAAATGGAGCGGTTGGAAAGGTGAATGAGTCTGGCAGCCGTATTCAGGATGGACTGAAGTGGGGATAGCCTGTGGTGAGGCAGGCCAGTGAGGAGGGAGTTGCAGTAGTCGAGTCGTGATATGATGAGGGAGTGGATGAGCTGTTTAGTGGTTTCTGGGGTTAGGAACGTGCGGATTTTGGCGATGTTGCGGAGGTGGAGTCTGCATGAGCTTGTTAAAGATTGGACTTGGGGCTGGAAGGATAGGTTGGAGTCCAGAATGATACCAAGGACTCTGGTCTGCGGGGCGGGTTTGATGGTGGCGTTGTTGGACGTGATGGAGAAGTCAATGGGGGGTGGTGTCCGGGCTGGGGGGAAGACAAGAAACTCAGTTTTGGAGAGGTTCAGTTTAAGGAAGTGGAGCGACATCCAGTCTGATATGTCGCTCAGTAGGTGTGTGATTTGGCGGCGACTGAGGTGGGGGGTTGAGAGATAGATTTGTGTGTCGTCGGCATAGAGGTGGTAGTTGAAGCCGTGAGAGAGTATGAGTCGGCCAAGGGAGGAGGTGTAGATGGAGAAGAGAAGGGGCCTGAGGACGGAGCCTTGAGGGACCCCAACAGAGAGGGGGAGTGAGGGGGAGGTGGTAGCATTATAGGAAACGCTGAAAGAGCGTTGTGACAGGTAGGATGAGAGCCAGGAGAGAGCAGAATCTGAGGCCGAGGGAGTGTCGTTTTTTGAGGAGGAGGGGGTGATGGACTGTGTCAAAGGCTGCAGAGAGGTCAAGGAGTAGGAGCACTGAATAGTGGCCATTAGCTTTGGCGGTTAGCAGGTCGTTGGAGAGTTTAAATAAGGCAGTTTCGGTGGAGTGTAGGGGACGGAAGCCGGACTGTAGGGGATCAAGGAGGTTGTTGTCGTTGAGGTGAGAGCTTAGGCGGGTGAAGACTAGGCGCTCGAGGGGTTTGGATGTGAATGGGAGCAGGGAGATGGGTCTGAGGTTGTTTGGGTCATTGGGGGTCCAGGGAGGGCTTTTTAAGTATGGGGGTGATGTGTGCATGTTTCAGAGGGGAGGGGAAAGTGCCGGAGGAGAGGGAGAGATTAAAGATGATAGTGAGGGAGCGTAGGATGGAGGGGGAGGGAGGTCGTAGGAGTTGTGAGGGGATAGGGTCAAGGGGGCAGGTGGTGAGGCGGGCATCAGAGAGGATCTTGGAGACTTACTGGCAATGACTGCCTGAAGTCTGGAACCCATGGACATTACCAAAGACTGGGTTTCCTCCTTTCTGATGGTTTGCCAGGCTCTACCTGCAGCTGTCTTCAGTTGTGTTTTGTTTGTGGGTCTTTCTGCCTTTAGTTTTACCTTCAACAAGTGAAATGCATGCTCAACTGGGTTGAGATCAGGTGATTGACTCGGCCATTGCAGAATATTCCACTTCTTTTCCTTCAAAAGCTCCTGGGTTGCTTTTGCAGTGTGTTTTGGATGATTGTCCATCTGTACTGTGAAGTGCCGTCCAATCAACTTTGCTGCATTTGGCTGAATCTGGGCTGACAGTATCTCTCTAAACACTGCAGAATCCATCCGGCTCCTTCTGTCACATTATCAATAAACACCAATGACCCAGTGCCACTGGAAGCCATGCATGCCCATGCCATCACACTGCCTCCACCAAGTTTTACAGATGAAGCTGTGTGCTTTGGATCATGAGCTGCTCCAAGCCTTCTCCACACTTTTTTCTTCCCATCATTCTGGTACAGATTAATCTTAGTTTCATCCGTCCAAAGAATGCTTTTCCAGAACTGGTCTGGCTTTTTTAGATTTTTTTTGGCAAAGTCTAATCTGGCTTTTCTATTCTTCAGGCTTATGAATGGTTTGCACCTTGTGGTGAACCCTCTGTATTTGCTCTCATGAAGTCTTCTCTTGATTGTAGACTTTGACAATGATACGCCCACCTTCTGGAGAGTGTCCTTCGCTTGTCTGGATGTTGTGAATGGGTTTTTCTTTACCATAGAGAGGATCCTGCGATCATCCACCACTGTTTTCTGCCGTGGACATCCATGCCTTTTTATGTTGCTGAGCTCACTAGTACATTCTTCTTTCCTCAGAATGTACCAAACTGTTGATTTGGCCACTCCTAATGTTGCTGCGATCTCTCTGATGGATTTATTTAGTTTTCGAAGCCTTACAATGGCCTGTTTCACTTTCATTGACAGCGCCTTTGAACGCATGACGTAGGTTCACAGCAATAGATTCCAAATGCAAATACCGCACTTAGAATCAACTCCAGACCTTGCTTAATTACCTGCTTAATTGATGAAGAAATAACGAAGGAGTAGCCCACACCTGGCCATGAAACCGCTTTTAATTCCATTGTCCAACTATTTTTGGTACCTTGAAAAAGGGGGATGGTTAATCTTAAGAGCTGTAATTCCTAAACCCTTCCTCCAATTTGGATGTACATACCATCAAATTAAACCTGAGAGTGTGCACTATCAGCTCATATCCGTTATATAACTATAGCTTGAATATGTTTTGGTAAATACCTGAAAAAACTCTCTCTCTATATATCTATCTAGATAGATAGATAGATAGATAGATAGATAGAGATATATATATATATATATATATATATATATATTCAGTACAAAGGCGTTCCCAGCACTCACTCTCTCTCTCTATACATATACTGTTAGGTCCATATATATTTGGGCACAGGCACAATTTTAGTTTTTTTCAGGTATTTACCAAAACATATTCACCAAGCATATTCAAGCTCTCTCTCGCTATATGTAAAAAATTTTTTTTAGCTCTTCAAGCGATAAATAGAGGTTTTATAACCTGAGTAGTTCCATGTGAAATCCACATAGCCGTCTATTATATGCATCTCTCCTCTGCTTTATATTTATTCAGTGTTCCCTGTAATTCAGCAGCAGTTTATAAGCTGAGTGGGAGCCAGGACTTGTTACCATGGTGTGGGATGTATTATACCTTTTGTTGTCCACATTATAATGATTTTAAAAGAACCCTTCAGGAAAATATTACCACAAATCAGATTATTACTACGTGCTATTCATACAGATAGATCAGAGCCAAATATCAATGTGCTCACCATTGTTGTACAAGAACAGCCCCTCTGCTCCCTAAACTTTACTACAGTACATGTTATTATTTAATAGGAGAGGCATTATAGATTTGTTATATCTTGCATTTGTGACATCTTTGCTTTTCAAATATCATTTATATTTTATAAGATAGCACTCTCTCGCTCTCAAAAGACTGTATCATATATATATATATGTTTTTTAGGTAGTTACCAAAATATATTCAATCTATATATAAAAAAAACCCAAAAAACATATACATACACATATATATATATATATATATATATATATATATATATAATCTGTACAAAGGTGTTCCCAACACTCTTTCTCTCAAGCAAGCTATTGATCATTCTTATAGGAATGCTGCTACCGTCTAACATATAATCTATATCTTACAGGACTTGACTACACTCCAAATGTACTTTCGTCTGCTATGATCCAAATATAAAATATATTATAGAACAGTTCTCTAACATCTAATTTGTCATTTTAAAGAGGCATTCTCTAATATACAAATATATTATATTACAGCAGAGTTCTCTACTATCCTAATATTCTATAATATACAGGATTTATCTTCTGTCCCAATACATTATATTATAGTGGAGTTTTCTATTACCCAACTATATTTTATTATAAAAGAGTTCTCTACTATACTAATACTGTATATCTTGTAGAGGAGTTCTCTTCTATCCCAATATATTATAAATGAGTTCTCTACTGTCCCAATATATTATATTAAAGAAGAGTTCTCTACTCCCATTATATTTTATTATACAGACGTTCTATACATTACTATATAGAGGAGTTCTCTTCCATTCCAATATATTATAGAGAAGATCTTCACTATCCCAATATATTATATCATAGAGGGATTCTCTGCTATCCCAATATATTATAGAGAAGATCTTCACTATCCCAATATATTATATCATAGAGGGATTCTCTGCTATCCCAATATATTATAGAGAAGATCTTCACTATCCCAATATATTATATCATAGAGGGATTCTCTGCTATCCCAATATATTATAGAGAAGATCTTCACTATCCCAATATATTATATCATAGAGGGATTCTCTGCTATCCCAATATATTATAGAGAAGATCTTCACTATCCCAATATATTATAGAGAAGATCTTCACTATTCCAATATATTTTTTTCAGCGTTAGAGCGTTTTTTAAAAACTCTACTACAAACCCACTAGTCCTGTGTTTTTTTCCAGCCAAAAAAACGTCCCAGCAAAAAACGTTGATTACAGTCTATGTGTGTATGGACACATAGGATAACATGCTGGCTGTAGAAAAAAAAAAACGTAAAAAGGCAAAAACAGCCGCTGTAAAAACATCCAGTGTGTATGAGGACTCAATGTGAATGAGGCCTGATATATTAGGGGGGTAAGGTCAATACTTTCCAGTTGTGAAATCTGTATATATGGGCAGCACAGTGGCTAAATGGTTAGCACTTCCACCTGGCAGTACTCGGGTCGTTGATTCAAATCCCAACCACGGCACCACCTGTCTGGAGTTTGCATGTTCTTCCTGTGCCTGCGTTGGTTTCCTCTGGGTACTCTAGTTTCCTCCCACACTCCAAAAACATGCTGGTAGGTGAATTGGCTCCTGTCTAAATTGTCCCTAGTATGTGTATGTATGAATGTGAGTTAGGGACCTTAGATTGTACACCCCTAGAGGGTTAGGGACTGATGTGAATGTATAATATATATATATATATATATATATATATATATATATATATATATATATAAAGCGCTGCGTAAATTGACAGCGCTATATAAGTACCTGAAATAAATATATAAAGCACATCAAGCTGTACATTATTGTTATTATACAGGATTTATATATTATTATTATACAGGATTTATATATTATTGTTATTATACAGGATTTATATATTATTATTATACAGGATTTATATATTATTGCTATTATACAGGATTTATATGGCGCCAACAGTTTGCTCAGCGCTTTACAATATAACGGGAGACAATACAGTTCAATACAAGAGGGAAAGGAGGGCTCTGATCCTGGGAGCTTACAATCTACATAACCTCACCATACGCGGTAGACTTTCTATAATGATATCAGAGCCTAGAAACCAATGAATGTGAGATATGTTCTCTCTCAAAAATGTTTTGGAAATCTGGAAGGATCAAACTTTTTTTTTTTCGTAGAAAAGGCACCATTGGTTTGGCCCTCAGCCAGCCTCCCCTTGTCCGGTGATGTCTTTAGCAGCCGTATCTCCGGAAGCTATATTCCACTCGGTAGGAGATAAGGCCATGACGGGTTTGGATGCTTGGAGCGAAGCCCGATAAACACATTCCTCCATTATCTCCCGAACACAATACTTACAAGATCCAAACACGGCTGGGAGAGTTTTTTTTTTTTCCTAAAGTTGGACAGAAGGGATTTGGCTAGATGGTAGGTTGTTACAGTGAGAAAATGGGAACGTTATATCAAGAGTCGCCTCTCCACCGATCGATTCGCCTGGCAACGGGAGGGTTTAGCGTCTCGGATTACATCAAAAAATTTGCGGTAATGACTTCCCATGTTTGAATTTTTTGGGTCAACCTTTATAGAGGGGCGGACAAAAAAATCTAGGATCCAGTCAGTTGACATGAAGTGGCAGTTGGAATTGGGTCTCCATAAAAGCAACTTTTTTTTTTTTTTGCAGGGTCTAAGTATCTGAGGAGCCATTTTCAACCAGAGAAACATTTGTAGGGCCCCTCAATCTCTCAACTTTTCTTTAAGGGGCTTATTTTAGCAGCTGACCAACAAATTCCAACCCAGCCCATTGACTAATGTCTTGGCGTGCCCAATCGAACACATGGATGTGTGAATCTGTGGTTGTCTTCGGTCTGTGGGCGCTTTAAGAGGCAGCAAGTGCTTCTGAATAGCTGGGCAACATTAAATTACTGGCTCAAAAATGAGAGGCCCATGTCATTTCGCAGCTGTGTCACCTGCTTGGCTCCTGGAATTTGTCCTTGTTTATGGAATTTTTGTTCACTTATTATTTTGTAGCAAAATATTTTTTAAAATGTATTTTTACTTTCAAGGTTGTTGGTATTTTTAAAAATGTGTTTTTTTTGGTTTTTTTTGTAAAGGTTGTTTTGAATCATAAAGGAAATGATGGGATGAATGAGATTCATGAGATAAAGAACAAAATATTGGCTAAACCACAGCTTGGAGTTATGTAGAGAGAGCCTAATGTACCACTGATTCTGCACACAGCCATATAATGTAATACAAAGACATATTGGGCAGTATAATGTGGGCATACTGGGCTGTATGACCAAAACATGGGCACATTTGATGTTACAATGTAAAATGTGGAAGCACTGGGCAGTGTAACTTAAAATATGGACTATTGGACTGTATAACGTACAATATATTGGACCATAGAACATAAAATATGGGCTTATGGGGCTGTATAATGCAACATGTGGTTGTATAATGTAAATATGGATGCATGGGGCTATATAGTAAAATATGGGTATGTTGGGCTGTATAATGCAAAACATGGTTGTTTTGGGCTGTCTAATATAAAATATTGGCTGTATAATGTAAATATGGGTGCATAGGGCTATATATTGTAAAACATGGGCATACCGGGCTGTATAACACAAACCATGGGTGTATTGGGCCGCATTATGCAAAATGCAGGTGTATTGGGCCGTATAATGTAAAATATGGGCATGTTGGGCTGTATAATGCAAAACATAGTTGTTTTGGGCTGTATGATGTAAAATATTAACTGTATAATGTAAATATGGGTGCATAGGGCTATATAGTGTAAAATATGGGCATACTGGGCTGTATAACACAAACCATGGGTATATTGGGCCGCAATTTTGCAAAATGCAGGTGTATCGGGCTGTATAATGTAAAATATGGGCATATTGGGCTGTATAAAATAAAATATGGGCATACTGGGCTGCATAACAAAAATGATGGGTGTATTGTGCTATATAACATACTTTATGGTCACATTGGGTCATGTAATGTAAAATGTGGGAGCACCGGGCAATATAACCTAAAAATTGGGCATATTGGGCTGTATAATTTAAAATATGGGTATATTGGACGGTATAACTAAAATATGGTTGTATTAGATCATCAAATGTAAAATAGTGGCTGTATAGGGCCAACTAATGTAAAATATGAGCATATTGGGCTGTTTAACACACATTATGGATGTATTGGGCTGCATTACTTAAAATATGGGTGTATTGGGCCGTATTATGGAAAATATGGGCATACTGGGTTGCATAACGCAAAATGTGGGTGTATTGGGCTGTAGAACGTAAAATATTGGTGCATAGGGCTATATAGTGTAAAGTATGGGCATACTGGGCTGTATAACACAAACTATGGGTGTATTGGGCCATATAATGTAAAATATGGGCATGTTGGGCTGTATAGATTAAAATATGGGCATACAGGGCTGCATAACACAAATGATAGGTGTATTGTGCTATATAACATAAATTATGGGTGTACTGGGCTGTATAACATAAATTATGGGTGTGCTGGGCTGTATAACATAAAATATGGATATATTGGGCTATATAACATAAAATATGGATGTACTGGGCTGTATACCATAAAATATGGATGTACTGGGCTGTATACCATAAAATATGGGTGTATTGGGCTGTATAACATAAAATATGGGTGCATTGGGCTGTATAACATAAAATATGGGTGTACTGGCCTGTATAGATAGGGTGATGAGGGATTAGACCCCCTGTCAGGATGTTTTTGCTGTCTGTGCCCCAGTTAGGGAGATTCACCCTCTCTGCTGCTCCTGTTTACTATCACGGAGAGAAAATCCAAAATGTTGGGTTGTCACCAGAGCAGGAATAGGGGGGAAATCTTCCAATGGGGACACTCGTTCTGGTGACAACTGGGGATTCCCTCACTGTGGAAGGATTTCCTCTCACTTCCTGTTTTAGATAAGGGATAGGAAGTAAATATAAATCTCTCCAGTGGGACAGAGAAAAAAAAACTGACAGGGGTTATTACCCTTCTTCATCCAAAATGAAAGGAGAGTCTTTTAGTTCTACTTTAACTGCTTTCCCACCATCCTATAGCAGATATACTGCTACAGGACGGCAGGGCTGTGCAAAAACGCACGCACGCACGCACGCACGCACGCACGCACGCACGCACGCACGCACGCACGCACACACACACACACACACACACACACACACACACACACACACACACACTGTGTGTGATTTTGCATCTCCGGGCAGGGGGCATGCGTGAGCTCTACCCCCACTGCCATTGGTGGCCTCGGCTGTCGATCACCAGGTCCCAGCGGGTGATTCCCCGGCAGCACCTGGCAATCACCGAGTACCACTGACAGGGGAGAGACCTGTATGTAAACAGTACAGACCTCTCCCCTCCCTGTCATCTCCTGCACACTGCTTTGTATGGCTCTGCATAGCAGTATAAAACACTCCCAGCACACAGTTAACCCTTTGATCACCCCTCTTTTTATTAGCACTGATCACTGTATTGGTGTCACTGGGGATGTCAGTGACACCAAGTCAGTTCCTCCCTGTGTCAGAATGCCCGCTGCAGGCCCGCTATAAGTCGCTGATCGCCGCCATTACTAGTATAAAAATAAACTTCCAATATCTATTCCGCCATTTGTAAACACTATAACTTTCACGTACACCAATTAATTTACACGTATTGGTGTCACTGGGGATGTCAGTGACACCAAATCAGTTACATTTCCATCAGTTGTACTCTGAACATTACATACTCCTGTACTCTTTGTACATTGCATATTTCTGACCACTGCATTCTGTACATTACATACTCCTGACTCCTGACCTCTCTGTACATTGCATACTCCTGACCCCTGCATTCTGCATAGTACATACTCCTGACTCCTGTACTCTCTGTAAATTGCATACTCCTGACCCCTGCATTCTGTATATTACATACTCCTGACCCCTGCATTCTGTATATTACATACTCCTGACCCCTGCATTCTGTACATTACATACTCCTGTACTCTCTGTACATTGCATACTCCTGTCCCCTGCATTCTGTACATTGCATACTCCTGACCCCTGCATTCTGTACATTACATACCACTGACCCCTGCACTTTGACCTGATTTTCTTAAGAAAACTGTATAGAGTGATACATTGTACCTAATATACAGAAATATATATTTTGGGTTTGCATACACCTTGCTCCTATACATATGTGAAATTGCAGCAAGATACAAGTGATTTTCCTGCCATCATAATACACTATTTCACCTTTTGTTAGTTGGCAATTAGCTCCACAACAAAAAACAGAACACACTGAATGGAAATGACTCTTATGAAGGCGGGTGGCATGCAGACAACATGCAGGACAAATAGGCACCCTTTGCTGTAAAGGAGGATGGGGGGGGGGGGGTTAATTTAATTCAATGTTTTCCAAAAGCCATTCAGGGCGTTCATTACCGAAACATCAAAGTGGCGTACAAGCGGGACCTGTGCGCTCCCAGATCGAGCTTCACATGGCATCGCTCGTATTGTCCGCAGTCCTGGGCATTGTGTTTATATAGAGAGCGCATAATGGGCGTCATATAATTACAGAACAAGATCCACAGAGAATGGAGAGAGTATGAAAGACGACTTGTTGTAATTCACAGTCTGACGAGTAATTATCTCTGTCTTAGACAGTACGGACTTCAAAGAAGACAGAAACAGGAACCTTTTGATTGAAGTCAGTAAAAAAAATAAAAAATACTAGACCGATCGTTAAACCTGAGCTCAAGGCTAACATCTAAATCTGAGGTTGATATATACCAAAGGGATTTGCTTTACTTGCCAAACAAGTTGTATTTCTATCCATCCAGTCCTTGGATTCGTCCAGCTATGACAACATCATCTGATTGGTGACCTGAGCTATCTCTGCTGTAGTAATGCAATACAGTTTGGTCACCTCTCCCACGTGGCAGAAAAATATATTTGAAATATATTTTAAAAATATTCTTCCCAAATATATTGCCATACATTTGAAATACTACACTTTTGGCCATATTCAATATATTTCAATAAAAAAAATAAATATATATATATGTGTATATATATATATATGTATATGTATGTATACACTGCATTTTGAAATGTGTTTTTATTACAAAATATATGACAAGTATTTTTAAAAATACATTTCAAATATAAAAAAGTAAAATCCCACAAAACCGCGCTCTCACTCAACCTTCTCATATACCAAAACTAATAAAACCAACATATATGTGAATATAAATGACATATATAAAAAATTATAAAATAATAAATGAAATAAATAAAAATTAAATAAAAATAAACTGCCACCAAATAAAGTGGAAATATGTTTCAAAAAAATATAAAATAAAATATATATAAAATTTAAATCAAACAAGAAGTCCACTAAGTAAAGTTATATATATAATCTTTCTTCAATGAAGATATGGATTCTTTCTCCAATAGAAATATTTTCTCCACAAATGTGAATATTTCAGTGCTCAACACCCCATCAAAGAGCTAACTCACCAGATACTGGTGATAAAAATATTATATATGTAATTTGGACTTTACTTAGTGGACTTCTTGTTTGGTTTAAATATATATATATTTATTTGGTATATTTTTTTTTTTTGGCACATATTTGCACTTT
The DNA here is from genome assembly GCF_062004578.1 of Staurois parvus. Classification (NCBI taxonomy): domain Eukaryota; kingdom Metazoa; phylum Chordata; class Amphibia; order Anura; family Ranidae; genus Staurois; species Staurois parvus. The sequence goes on from NW_028319135.1 coordinate 34,562, forward strand.
ATTTGGTGGCAGTTTTATTTTTATTTAATTTATTGTTTATAATGTTATAATTTTTTATATATGTCATTGATATTCACATATATATTGGTTTTACTAATTTTGGTATATGAGAAGGTTGAGAGCGCTGTTTTGTGGGATTTTCTATTTCACTTTTTATATATTGTTTAACTAAGTTGAAAATAGCAGCTCTAATTGAAATATTTATCTAGATTATCACATTCACGATGTTAGAGGAGCGATGTTATAGGCTCTTGGATATATTGGTAGTTATATCATTACTATTCTTTTGCCTATATATCTAACATTTCAAATATACTGTACGTCTTTAAAAATACAAATCTACATTTTTGGAATGTATTTACAAATTTATGTTAAAATTACTTTTTTATATGTTAAAAAATATATAAATATAAATATAAAAAAAGAATATATTTAAAAAATATGGCCCCCTAGTTCCAGTGAAGGGAACTCTTAAGGCATCAGCATACCAAGACATTTTGGACAATTTCATGCTCCCAACTTTGTGGGAAGAGTTTGGGGATGGCCCCTTCCTGTTCCAACATGACTGCGCACCAGTGCACAAAGCAAGGTCTATAAAGACATGGAGGAGCCAGTTTGGGGTGGAGGAACTTGACTGGCCTGCAGAGTCCTGACCTCAACCCCATAGAACACCTTTGGGATGAATTAGAGCGGAGACTGTGAGCCAGGCCTCCTCCCCCGACATCAGTGCCTGACCTGACAAATGTGCTTCTGGAAGAATGGTCCAACCTTCCCATAGACACCCTCCTAAACCTTGTGGACGGCCTTCCCAGAAGAGTTGAAGCTGTTATTGCTGCAAAGGGCGGGGCCAACTCAATATTGAACCCTACGGACTAAGACTGGGGGGCCATTAAAGTTCATTATTGAGTTTGCAACTTCTTTATCTTTTAACCCTTGCCTATGTTCCAGTTTAAGCTGGTGTTGCATCTTCCTTTACATAGAAACACACAGCCCCAGGAGCGGACTGACCATTTGGGAACTCGGGCACTGTCCGGGGTCAGTAGGGGGCCCCATGAGATGCCCCTGGTACCTTTTTGTAGGCTTTTTTGGGTGTGGTTTGAGTGTACGCAAGGACACAGGGGCCCCATAATCTCCTATTGCCTGCGGGCCCCATGAGTTGTCAGTCCACCCCTGAACAGCCCCCTAACCTAGGATGGCAAGACATTCCGCTTCTCCTCACTCCTTCCTTCTACAAGCTAACAGACTGGCTCTGGACTGCACTGTCCTCTGTTAACTATTCTCTGAAGTTCAGGGAAGCAGCACTGAGAGATCAGGAGCATAGAAAATCATAAACTGTGAATAGAATTTTAAACAAAACGTTTACTGGGGAATGTCTATTTTTTCCCCCTAATGTGTAAACCTAAAAGCACTGAGAGTTTAATATGACTTTACACAGAATTACAATTTGTTCGATATAACGGTTCCTGTTTTATGTATTTTGATATGTACTTTTCTGTTCCTGTAAAAAGCACTTGAGGCAGGATGAGGCGAGGAGACGTCTTTTGTCTGTCACATCCGAGCCTCATACAACTAGAGCCGCTGTAAATCGATGTAATGAAGTTCTGTTTGGTAAATAAAGAATATAATCTTTTTGGCTTTGGAGGTTTTAATTGAAGAGTTTTGAAAGAAAATAGAAGTATGACGGCTCAATTTCCCACCAAGGGGGTTCGGAGGAAACCGCAAATACGATATTTAATTCGTCAATTCTGAAGGAGGAAAAAGGCGAGAAAATGTGACGAATCAATCCCAAAGTGAGACATTGTACCATTGTATTGTAGATGGCGTATCGGGATTGGCTGCATGATCAGAATCTCCAAGTAACAGAGCGACCCGCCATCACACATCCACACTGTTAGGACGAGGGATTCAATGTTGTCGTCTTTTATTGAAGATGTTTCATAAAGAAAATAATCATTGGAGCCAATTCATCCGATTAGTTCAGTATTTGTACCAAGTCTCCCACTGGGCAATTATGTTTCAGAATCCAATGAGCAGGACTTTTCAAGGTACCAAGAAGTTGTGTGAATACACATTTTATATTAAATATATTTTATTTACATACAGCAAGAGGCCCTATATTTTCAGTCAAAGGGCCACATTATATATTTTACAAATATTTGTGGGTTGAAAAATATCAGTCCCCCGTTACATCAGGGTCTCCATCAGAGTCCACCCTACATTAGCATCCCCTTCAGGGTCTCCCTGTACATCAGGGTGCCCATCAGAGTTCCACCACCTACATCCAGGTCGCCATCAGAGTCATCCTTACATTAGGGTCCCCATTAAAGGTCCCCTTATATTAGGGTCCCCATCAGAGTTCCCCTTATATCAGGGTTCCATTTAACCCTCTCTGGCATATTCCCGAGTGTAGCTCGGGGTAAAGTTTCAGCACCACAAGCGGTAACCCTGAGCTACACTCAGGAATACACTGCAGCGTTGCTCCGGGATCTCTTCTTCACTTACCTTGTCCTGCGCTCCCACGATGTCCCCCCTGCAGTGTCCCCGGCCATGTCCTCCGGCCAATGCCAGCATCTGTCTTCCGGGTTCCGTTCCCTGTGACGTCGGGACGTACGGGGGACGGAACTGGCGGGAAATTTGAAAATGACAAAAAGTGACATTCACTAAATACACTAAAATCACATAGTGTAACATTCCTGTATCAAACCATTTCACATACATTTTGTCCCGAGTGCTTTGTCCTGCGCCCTGCCTGCATTTTTACTGTTCTTTCTGCCTGGAAACTGAGAAACATCCATGGCGTCCAAAAAGCGTCCCTTTAGGTCAAAAGCGGTTTTAGACCGGCTAGAGAACAGCGATAGTAAATCAGAACCACTTGCAGAATTGAGTGATAATGATTCGTGGGGGAAATTCATCATCGGACACTGAAAACGATTCTGCGACTTTGCTCAGTGATGTGCGAACTTGGCGCTATATTTCACATTTCAGTGTTTTTGGTTTGATTACTTTATTGAATTAAATGTATTATTATTATTATTATTTATGATTATTTATTATATTATAATTTATGATTTCGTGTTCCAAGTTTTATCATACCCGGGATGTTTACTAGATTCTTGTTCGGACAGATTTCAGTGAGTTATTCCTAAGAATTACAGGCCTACAATAAAAAAACATATTTCCATTGAAAATAATGTACCGCTTTGAGCACAGAAATACTGACATAATCAGACTGCTAGGGAGGATAACCAGTTCTTGACCGTGCTATAGCCCAGAACTGTGCCCCCTGGATGTGCTCTGTGATTGCTGTGTCTTTTGGACACAGCTGATCAAAGATTGTGGTAAAGGGCCAATCACAGCTGCCCTTTACCATGTGATCAGCTGAGTCCAATCACAGCTGATCACATTGTAAACAGACCTGCTGGTTATCAGCGGTCCTTTCCTCAGGCTGTCACAGCATGAAGCAGGGGTGGACTGACCATTTGGACACTCGGGCACCGCCCGAGGGCCTGGGGTCAATAGGGGGCCCCATGAAATGTCCCTGGTACCTTTTTATAGGCTTTTTTGGGTGTGCTTTGAGTGTGGGCAAGGACACAGGAGCCCCATGATCCTGTATTGCCGGGGGGCCCCAGTCCACCCCTGACATGAAGAGAGGAAAGCCAGTAACTGGCGAATGTGGCATTTACACTGATTATCAGTGTAGCGCAAGCAGTGCCTATCAGTGCTGCCCATCAGTGCTGCCTTTCAATACCCATCAGTGCCACCTATCAGTGCCCATCAGTGTTGCTTATCAGTGCCTAACAGTGACGCCTAACAGTGCTGCCTATCAGTGCCCATCAGTGATGTCTATCAGTGCAGCCTCAGCAGTGCCCATCAGTGATGTCTATCAGTGCAGCCTCAGCAGTGCCCCCTCAGCAGTGCCCATCAGTGCAGCCTCATCGGCGCACATCGGTGAAGGGGAAAAGTTACTTATATGCAAAAATTTATAACAGCAACTAAGAAAAACTTTTTTCTTCAAAATCTTCAGTTTTTTGAACAGGCGATCAAATACCACCAAAAGAAATCTCTATTTGTGGGGGAAAAAGGACAAAAAATTACTTGGTGTGCAGCTTTTCCATGACCGCACAATTGTCAGTTAAAGTAACGCAGAGCCATATTGCAAAAAAAAAATGGCCTGGTCAGGAAGGGGGGTAAATCCTCTGGAGGGCAAGTGGTTAAAGCCCCTACCACCCCCTTCACAGCCCGGCACTCCAGTGGGTACTGGTGAAAAAGAGCAGAGAGCTGGTCACTGACAGTGTACGTAGGGGGAGAACTGAGAGATCAGCGGTGTTTGATCGCTCAGTTCTCAGTGTAGAGGCAGCGGAGGACAGATGCAGCATCGGATCAATGCTGAATCCACCTAGGTGAATACATTTATTTTGTAGAAAGCCCATGCTTCTCTGCTAAGGTAAAAAAAAACCCTTTTGACTTTAGAAGTACTTTAATTTGGAGCATGGCAGAGGAATAGTCAGTCAAACTACTACAGCAATGGGAATGGAATAATGACCCGGTCATGAAGGGGTATACATAGGCTGCTACTGAAGTGGTTAAGAGCTGAGCTTGGTCACAAAGGCCAGAATAGTCACTGGTGTCCCCTAGGTTCGGAATTTGGCATCTTCTGGAATGGTAGGACATGATTTACAGTAGGTAGTGGAGTACAGGGGAGGAGGGATGGGGAGAAATAAGAAGAGGAAAACAAAGATAACATATAATAGAGGATAAGAGGAGAAAGAATACAAAACGTGGGGGTTGGGTGGTTGGAATATTATTTTCATGCTATTTTGTATATAATACACATCACTCAGTTGTGTCTCAAGGCTTTCAGTGGGTCTCTGGCACCTCGCCTTGCCAGCAGGAGACTGTTGTGTCACGGCCAAGATACAGAGGTGGAAGCCATATGGTTTTTATTGCAGGGCGTCCAATAAACGTGAACACGCTCATGCATTAGCTCACTTTTAGTCCAGCTGGATATCAGCGCGTTATCAGTCACCAATAAACATTTTCTTCCAACCACAAAATGATTATGAATGTCCCTACTGAGGGTTCAGGAATTAACCACTTGCCATCTAGTTCTCTTCAGTACCAGAACAGGTTTGTCTAGCTCCCAGAGCAACGATGCAGAATTGTGCCTCCCTCCTCCGCTGCTAATGCATGCCATAAAATAGGAGTACAGCCCTGCATCCATTCTCCGCTCCATTACTCTGGCTGCCCATGGGTGGTGTGCATTGCACATGCACGGTCAATCGCTTGCTTTCGAGAGCTAGATGGTAGCTACGCATGCACACAGTGTTTGTCATTTCAGCTGTGGGTTGATGGGGTGGAGAGTGGGCATGCTGGAGTATAGTGTGACAGCAGTAGCTGTCAGGGCAGACATGGAGCCATGGCCCACTAGTTGCCAGCCACTAAACTAAAGGATGCATGTGGGTGCCTCTCCCCAATGAAAAAGGTTAACTACTTGGCGACCGACTTTATTTCTACGTGGCTGCTCTGAGCAGAATCATGTATATATGTGATTCTGCTTTTCTGGGTAGGAGGCACACGCCCGCCCACCTACCTGTGCTGTCATTGACTCCCTTACTTGTCAGTCACCAGGTCTCAGCAAGCGATTCATGGTTGGGACCCGGTGATAGGCAGAACAACTGATAGGAAAGAGATCTGTGAATGTAATCAACACAGATATCTCACCTGTAAATGGAGATGTGCCGGTTTTTATCTCCCTGCAACGCAGGGAATAAAAACCAGCACATCCTATAGTAAAAGAGCACACCCATAACATTCCATAATAGACTGTTAATCCTTTGCTCACCCTAGATGTTAACCCCATCCTGCCTAGTGCCTTTGGTACAGTGACAGTGCTTTTTATTAGCACTGATGACTGTATTAGTATTACTAGTTAGTCAGTTCCCACCCAGTGTCAGTAGGTGTCAGAATGCCTGTTGTACCATCACAGTCCCGCTATAAGTCACTGATCGCCGCCATTACTAGTCTAAAAAAAAGAAAAATTCCAGTATCTTTGACATTGTTTGTAGATGCTATAATTTTCATGCAAACCAATCAATATACACTTATTGGGATTTTTTTTTTTACCAAAGACATGTAGCAGAATATTGATTGACCTAAATTTATGAAGAATTTTTTATTTTTTTTTATTAGATATCTTTTACAGCAAAAAGTAAAAAATATTGTTTTTACAATTTTCGGTCTTTTTTCACTTATAGTATAAAAAAAAAAAAATTAAAGGTCTATTTGTGTGAAAAAAATTATATAAATGTTATTTTCAGGACCGCACAATTGTCAGTTAAAGTAATGCAGAGCCGTATTGCAAAAAAGATGGCCTGGTCATGAAGGGGAGTAAATCTTCTGGTGGGCAAGTGGTTAATATAATGGAGGAAGAACGGTTACATAAAGAGGAGAGGGAAACCACCTATAACCCTCTGAAGAAGTCCACTCAGGACAAAATGTGTTGGACTATTAGGCAATCTCTGGATATGATGGGCCATGCCTGCATGGTGTGTTGTATGCCACTTGTATTCTCCCACAAAAGGCCCATGTAAAAAGGCAACAATGCAATAGTACAGTTGTCACCCCATAACAGGAAATGCTTGTGCAAGGGCACTCTACTGGCAATATTTCAATTATTTTTACTGTAGACCTACATTAAGTCACTTGTTGTCCTCTTATACTGTCAGCCCAATTGTGATGTCTTCGACCCTTCTGCAAGGCCATAATGAAGGGGCTATTATCTTGCAAATGGTTTCCACTTTTTGTTTTTTATATCCCCCATGATCAAGAATACATTGGTGGATACCATCATTGATGGGCGGAGTTGTGAATTCTGGTGGGGAGATTTCATAACTAGTGCCCCAACAGACGTAAGAAGAGAGTCAACCAACCTGCCAGTACAATAGCCATTTTTGAATGGACTTGACCTTTACCCTAGGTTCACATCTATGCAGGTGGTGCTGCTGTGGATCCGCAGAAAATCCATGCAGCTGCACCACCCGCACAGAGAATTGCGGACGCATGGGCAGGTGCCATTAGTTCTAATTGCACGCCAACCATGCTGGAAAACGTAACCGTACTGGAAACCCATTTTCCCATGCGGGCTGCGTTTTCAAAAGTGACGACTTTCTCTGCGTGTCACGGGTACGGGTGTCTATTCAAATGAATGGGCTCTTGTGCCCATGCAAAAAACGCGGCCCGTACGGCCGCATAGATGTGAACCGGGGGTTAAACCTTTCTTCAGCACGCTTGTTTCTTGCGGATATAGTTGCAGCAGTGATCGCATGCAAAACATGTGACAGACTGGTTGTACTGAAGTTGATTGATAGATCAGCTTCAGTACAACCCAGGGGCGGACTGACAACTCATGGGGCCCCCGGGCAATAGGGGATCATGGGGCCCCTGTGTCCTCAACCACACTCAAACCACACCCAAAAAAGCCTATGAAAGGTACCAGGGGCATCTCATGGGGCCCCCTACTGACCCCGGGTCCTCGGGCAGTGCCCGAGTTCCCAAATGGTCAGTCCGCCCCTGGTAGAACCAGCCTGCCCATAGATGGATCGAATAGCAGATGGTCACTGCCAGGGGTGGACTGACAACTCATGGGGCCCCCGGGCAATAGGGGATCATGGGGCCCCTGTGTCCTTGCCCAAACTCAAAAAAGCCTATGAAAAAGGTACCAGGGGCATCTCATGGGGCCCCCTACTGACCCCGGGCCTTCGGGCAGTGTCCGAGTTTCCAAATGGTCAGTCCGCCCCTGGTCCTTGCTGAACCGCCAAAATTCGATCCATCTATGGCCGGCTTTACTGTATGTTTGTATAAGAACTGTGGATCTTGCCAGTTTGTATTTAGTGCATCACTAGAAAAATACAATTATTCCAATGAAAAGCTTTCTCTGGGCACAACAGAATATATTTTGACTCTTCTAGACCACTTAGCTTCACACGTTTGCGTTTTTTTTTTTCAAAAACAATGTTGGTAATTAATTGTGTCTTTGACACCTCTGGTGTGGTGAGTGAACACCGGGGTGTGTTGAGGCTGGAAAGAGTCCCATGACTGCTATATGTTAACATTGAACCATTGCAGATAAAGCTGAACAGTTCCAGCACAGACAATACCGCTGAGTGCCATCCTACGCAGGGAGACACGGTCATATTTTCTGCACTTTTATAGATTAAGGCTGGCCTTACATTATGCAATTTTCTTTCCTTCAACCATGGGTTGAAGAAAATAATTGCTGGATTTCCCCATCTGCACAGTGTTGTTGGGGTAATCTATCCTGCAGCGCTTTTGTGTTCTGCCGGCGGGGAGCCTTCCCCATTAGCGGAATACAATCACCACTGCTGGTGGCAATTTGAAAAAAAAAATTAAAACCGCAATTATTGGTGATCAGTGGCCCTTTAAACCCCCCCAAAAACAATCCCACAATCACCGGCGGTCACTGGCACTTTTAACACCTCCAAAGAAAAAAATCCAACAATCATTGGTGGTCAGTGGCGCCCCCCTCCCCCCCAAAAAAAACAAACAATTATTGGTGATCAGTGGCCCTTTAAACCCCCCAAAAACAATCCCACAATCACCGGCGGTCACTGGCACTTTTAACACCTCCAAAGAAAAATATCCAACAATCATTGGTGGTCAGTGGCGCCCCCCTCCCCCCCAAAAAAAACAAACAATTATTGGTGATCAGTGGCCGTTTGAAAAACCCAAAAACAATACCACAATCACCGGTGGTCATTGGCACTTTTAAGCCCCAAAACAAAAAATCCAACAATCATTGGTGGTCAGTGGCGTCTCCTCCCCCCCCCAAAAAAATCAAACAATCATTGGCGCCTCCTCCCCCCAAGAAAATCAAACCATCATTGGTGCTCAGTGGCACTTTAACACCCCCCCCCCCAAAAAAAATAAATAAATCATAATCAGTGGTGGTCTGTGACACTTTAACTACCCCCCCAAAAGAAAAATCAAACAAGCCAAACACAATCCCACAATCATTGGCGGTCAGTAGCACTTTAACAACCTCGCCCCCCCCCCCCCAAAAAAAAAGAAAAAAACTATCTTGCAATCACTGGCGGTCATTGGCAATCTTAACTTCCACAAAGAAAACATCCAACAATCATTGGTAGTCAGTGCCCCCCCCCCTCCCCCAAAAGATCAAACAATAATTGGTGCTTAGTGGCACTTTAACAACCACTCCAAAATAAAAAAATCAATCTCACAATCATTGGTGGTCAGTGGCACTTCAAATACCCCCCCCCCCCCAAAAAAAAAAAATCAAACAACCCAAACACAATACCACAAACATTGGCGGCCTGTGGCACTTTAACAACCCTGCCCCCCCCCCCCAAAAAAAAAAAAACAATCATGCAATCTCATGCAAACACTGCGGTCATTGGCACTTTTAACCCCCCCCAGAGAAAAAATACAACAATCGTTGGTGGCCCTCCCTCCTACCAAAACAAAATCAAACAATCATTGGTGCTCAGTGACACTTTAACAACCCCCCACCCAAAAAAAAAACAATCTCACAATCATTGGTGGTCAATCGCACTTTAACTAAAAAAAATAAATCCCACAATTGTTGCTGGTTATTTTTATAAGGTGGTGAGAAGGGGGGAGGGGGGTTAACAATGCCATTTTTTACAGCACTGCGTTACTTTACCTGACAATTGCGCAGTCATGCAACTCTGTACATAAATTAAATGTATGTCATTTTTTCCCACAAATAGAGCTTTCTTTTGATGGTATGCGATCACCGCTGTGTTTTTATTTTTTTTTGTGCTGTAAACAAAAAAATAATAATTTTTTTTTGTTTTTTTTTGCTATAAAACATATCCAGTAAAAATGTTTTGAAAAAAATCAAATTTCTTCACAAATTTAGACCAAAATGTATTCTGCTACACAGGGGCGGACTGACAACTCATGGGGCCCCTGTGTCCTTGCCCAAATTCCAAAAACCTATGAAAAAGGTACCAGGGGCATCTCATGAGACCCCCTACTGACCCCGGGCCCTCGGGCAGTGCCCGAGTTTCCAAATAGTCAGTCCGCCCCTGCTGCTACATATTTTTGGTAAAAAAATCCCAATAAGTATATATTGATTGGTTTGAGCAAAAATTATAATGTGTACAAATGGCGGTATACTGTATATACAGGTATTTATTTTTATACTAGGAATGGCGGCGATCAGCGACCTTTTAGCAAGACTGCGATATTGCGGCGGACAGTCTGGCACTCAATGACACTTTCTGGGAACCAGTGACACTAATATGGTGATCAGTGCTAAAAATAAACACCAATGAGAGGGATTATTGTTTTAAAGTGGGGGAGGGTTGAAGTGCCACTGACCACCAATGATTGTGGGATTGTTTTTTTTCAAAGGTGGAGAGGGAGGCTGAAGTGCCACTGACCACCGATGATTGTGGGATTGTTTTTTTCAAAGGGGGAGGCTGAAGTGCTACTGACCACCAATGATTGTGGGATTGTTTTTTTTCAAAGGTGCAGGGGGAAGTTGAAGTGCCACTGACCACCAATGATTGTGGGATTGTTTTTTTCAAAGGTGCAGGGGGAAGTTGAAGTGCCACTGACCACCAATGATTGTGGGATTGTTTTTTTCAAAGGTGCAGGGGGAAGTTGAAGTGCTACTGACCACCAATGATTGTGGGATTGTTTTTTTTCAAAGGTGCAGGGGGAAGTTGAAGTGCCACTGACCACCAATGATTGTGGGATTGTTTTTTTCAAAGGTGGAGGGGGAGGCTGAAGTGCCACTGACCACCAATGATTGTGGGATTGTTTTTTTCAAAGGTGGAGGGGGAGGATGAAGTGCCACTGACCACCAATGACTGTGGGATTGTTTTTTTTCAAAGATGGAGGGGGAGGTTGAAGTGCCACTGACCACCAATGATTGCGGGATTGTTTTTTTTCAAAGGTAGAGGGAGGGTTGAAGTGCCACTGACCACCAATGATTTCGGGATTGTTTTTTTTCAAAGGTGGATGGGGAGGTTGAAGTGCCACTGACCACCAATGATTCTGGGATTGTTTTTTTTTCAAAGGTGCAGGGGGAGGTTGAAGTGCCACTGACCACCAATGATTGTGGGATTGTTTTTTTCAAAGGTGGAGGGGGAGGCTGAAGTGCCACTGACCACCGATGATTGTGGGATTGTTTTTTTCAAAGGGGGAGGCTGAAGTGCCACTGACCACCAATGATTGTGGGATTGTTTTTTTCAAAGGTGCAGGGGGAGGATGAAGTGCCACTGACCACCAATGACTGTGGGATTGTTTTTTTTCAAAGATGGAGGGGGAGGTTGAAGTGCCACTGACCACCAATGATTGCGGGATTGTTTTTTTTTCAAAGGTAGAGGGAGGGTTGAAGTGCCACTGACCACCAATGATTTCGGGATTGTTTTTTTTCAAAGGTGGATGGGGAGGTTGAAGTGCCACTGACCACCAATGATTTCTGGATTGTTTTTTTTCAAAGGTGGATGGGGAGGTTGAAGTGCCACTGACCACCAATGATTCTGGGATTGTTTTTTTTTCAAAGGTGCAGGGGGAGGTTGAAGTGCCACTGACCACCAATGTTTGTGGGATTGTTTTTTTCAAAGGTGCAGGGGGAGGTTGAAGTGCCACTGACCACCAATGATTGCGGGATTGTTTTTTTCAGAGATGGAAGGGGAAGTTGAAATGCCACTGGACACTAATAATGATGGGGCTGTTTTATTGGGGGAATGGGGTTAAAGTGCCACTAACCACCAATAATTATTTTCAAAGACAAAGAAAGGAAACAGAAAATATAATTATTTTGGATTCAGTGTTGCATGACTGAGTACTTGTCAATCAAACTATCGCAGCACTGGGAAATGGCCTGGTAATGATGGGGTATATACAGGCTGGTACTGACGTGGCCAGGTCTACCCATATACAGCTTTCCTAGTGTCATTTGAACAAGTTTAGACGTTCTCCAAGGAAAGAACGTGCAAAAAATTCCCAAGGAGAGAATACAAAAACTGACAGCTGGCTGCAAGGAAGGTTCAGAAGCCATGGTTTCCCCCAAGGGATTGCTGGTAAGCAGTGGCACACGGGGTGCCCAATTATTTGAAAACAGTTGCATTTGTTTTTTACAGTCTGTTAAATTCCAAGAATAAACAGTAATTGGGTATTAAAGTCTCTGGAAGCGTGCCACGCTCAGGTTTAGTCCCCGCAGAGGCTTTGTTAACTTTGTGTCACCAAGAAAACCAGCAAAACGTGTAATTGGACCTGGAGGGCTCACTGTAATCTATCAGGAGTCCAGGCCAGAGCAATCCTGTACAGCAGGGGCTGGGGTGAGTGCATGTAGACAGGAAGTGGCTGAAAGAGGTGGCAGGAGATCCGCAGCACGAAGATGCAACAAAGGATGGAAAAAAGTCAAAACAAGGATTTTATTAACATAGTACTTGTTTAGTGATCAGATCAGAATATACACTTACTAGCCATTTTACTAGGTGTCAGTGCCAAGAAAATCTCCCCCACACCATGACACCCCCACCAGCCGGAACCATTGATACAAGGCAGGATGGATCCACCACACCATGACACAACCACCACCAGCCGGAACCATTGATACAAGGCAGGATGGATCCACCACACCATGACACCACCAGCCTGAACCATTGATACAAAGCAGGATGGATCCACCACACCATGACACCACCAGCCTGAACCATTGATACAAAGCAGGATGGATCCACCACACCATGACACCACCACCACCGGCCGGAACCATTGATACAAGGCAGGATGGATCCACCACAACCATGACACCACCACCGGCTGGAACCATTGATACAAGGCAGGATGGATCCACCACACCATGACACCACCACCACCAGCCGGAACCATTGATACAAGGCAGGATGGATCCACCACACCATGACACCACCACCACCAGCCGGAACCATTGATACAAGGCAGGATGGATCCACCACACCATGACACCACCAGCCTGAACCATTGATACAAAGCAGGATGGATCCACCACACCATGACACCACCACCACCGGCCGGAACCATTGATACAAGGCAGGATGGATCCACCACAACCATGACACCACCACCGGCCGGAACCATTGATACAAGGCAGGATGGATCCACCACAACCATGACACCACCACCGGCCGGAACCATTGATACAAGGCAGGATGGATCCACCACACCATGACACCACCAACAGCCAGAACCGTTGATACAAGGCAGGATGGATCCACCACACCATGACACCACCAACAGCCAGAACCGTTGATACAAGGCAGGATGGATCCCTGCTTTCATGTTGTTTACACCAAATTGTGATCCTACCATCTGAATGTCGCAGCAACCAGTCTGCCTATTCTCTGACATCAGCAAGGCATTTTCCTCCACACAACTGCCACTCACTGGATATTTTTTCTTTTTCGGACCATTCTCTGTAAACCTTAGAGATGGTTGCGTGTGAAAATCCCAGGAGATCAGCAGTTTGTGAAACACTCAGACCAGCCCATCTGGTAACAACAACTATGCCATATTCAAAGTCACTTAAATCCCCTTTTTCCCCATTCTGATGCTCGGTTTGAACTTCAGCAAGTTGTCTTCATCACGTCTAGATGCCTAAATGCATTGAGTTACTGCCATGTGATTGGCTGATTAGCAATTTGTGTTACCAAGCAGTTAAACAGGTGGACTTCATAAAGTGGCCGGTGAGTGTATGTCATCCTATTAGAACTACTTTAAAGCTTAACTCCAACCCCCAAACCCTAAAAGCATTTAATGTAGACAGAAGTGCATGAATCACAATAGGTAAACAGAATCATATGATGCCCAGCATCACTCTGGAATGCAGGGCATAATGGGCCCACCCCTGAGGAGTCTCATGGGCCTGAGATGTGTGAAAACCTGGTGGCCAACTACAGGAAACGTCTGACCTCTGTGATTGCCAACAAGGGATTTGCCACCAAGTACGAAGTCATGTTTTATGAAGGGGATCAAATACTTATTTCCCTCATGAACATGCAAATCAGCCATCATTTGTTAGACATGCATTTCTTTTGAATTTTTCATTGCTATTTTGTCTCTCAGTGTTACAATGCACCTACCATTCGATGTTTAAACCGATCATTTCTTTGTGAGTGGGCAAACATTCAAAATCATCAGGGGATCAAATACGCATTTCCTTCACTGTATGTTTCCTTTGGGAAGCCAGCTATGACTCCTTGCATTTTCACAGCTGGCTTCCCACTGTGCATGCATGAGAATGGTCCTGCAGCCTCCTGGGACTTGTGACATGTTCCAAAAGGTTGTGCGCAAAGGGGGAGGTGGGAGGCAAACTTTCACTCAGATCACCTAGACCAGGGGTCTCCAAACTTTCTAAACAAGGGGCCAGTTTACTGTCACTTAGACTTTATGGGGGCTGGACTGTGACAAGTGGAAGTAGAAAACATCCTGGCATTAGTGGGAATAAGCAGTGTTCCATCTTTAGTATTAGGGGGAGGAATAGTGTGTCTTCATTAGTATCAGTTGAAAGAATAGTGCCCCATCATTGGTGTCAGTTGGTGGAATAGTGCCCCATCATTGGTGTCAGTGGGAGGAATAGTGCCCCATCATTGGTGTCAGTTGGTGGAATAGTGCCCCATCATTGGTGTCAGTGGGAGGAATAGTGTCCCATCATTGGTATCAGTGGGAGGAATAGTGCCCCATCGTTGGTATCAGTGGGAGGAATAGTGCCCCATCGTTGGTATCAGTGGGAGGAATAGTGCCCCATCGTTGGTGTCAGTGGGAGGAATAGTGTCCCATCGTTGGTGTCAGTGGGTGGAATAGTGCCCTATCGTTGATGTCAGTGGGTGGAATAGTGTCCCATCATTGGTATCAGTGGGAGGAATAGTGTCCCATCATTGGTGTCAGTGGGAGGAATAGTGTCCCATCATTGGTGTCAGTGGGAGGAATAGTGTCCCATCATTGGTATCAGTGGGAGGAACAGTGTCCCATCATTGGTGTCAGTGGGAGGAATAGTGCCCTATCGTTGGTGTCAGTGCAGGGCAAGTAAGCAAAGAGCCACAGGAGGGGAACGGGAAGAGGCGGAAAAGTGAAACTTCAATGCAGTTATGTGCAGTGCCGGGACAGGTTCATTGCTTTCCCAGGGCAAGGATTCAGAACTGAGCCCCTCACCTGCTCCTAATATGTACCAAAGAATGGGTAAACAGTGCTGTGCCCATTCTCTGCCCCCTGTTACCAGGTTTGCATGGAGTGTTCACTACACCAGGGGGCCCTTCAGCTGTTGCAAAACTACAAGTCCCATCATGCCTCTGCCTTTGGGAGTTATGCTTGTAACTGTCAATCTTGCAATGCCTCATGGGACTTGTAGTTTGGCAACAGCTGGAAGGCCACCAGTTTGACACCCGTGCACTACATATTTGGCCAATCAATTGCTTTCTAGCAGCTGGAAGGTAGTCACACATGTGCAGTGTGATTTCCGTGGCAGCTGTGGCTGAGAGTGAGCATTGTTGAAGACATCAGTAGCTGTCAGATCAGACATGAATCTGTGGCCTGCTGGTTGCCTGCCACTGTTTGTCCGCTGTGCTCTGGGTGGCTGCCCCTTCTGCCCAGCCCTTGTCCCAGGCCTCGGTTATATCTTCATTATATATCTTTTTCTTATAGCACTATGTAAGTGCCAGGATTTGTTTTGATATTAACATATACAGGGCAGGAGAGGCAGCACCAGCACCTAATCAAGCATACGTGCAGACAAGGAACATGCTGACTGGAGGAGAGAGCAGAACAAGAAGAGGCTGGGGAGGGGGCTGGGAGGTGACCCAATTTTATCACCTAACTGCCAGGGCAAAAAAAAACCAGGTCAACAAATTAGCCCCAAAGTTGAGGAACTTTGCCATATGGAGGAAGATAAAATGGAGGTCTTTCGTACAAGATGGGAAAATCAGGTCAACAAATGAGCCCCTATAGAGTTGAGGAACTTTGCCATATGGAGGAAGATAAAATAGAGGTCTTTCGTACAAGATGGGAAAAGTGGGTACAATTTAAAAAGTCAGATGCATACCCAGAATATATGAAATAGGGAAAAGAAGTAAAAGGGGATAAATATAGTATAGTATACTATCAGTATTAATCAAAGAACAGGATTTTTAGAATGAAGTTAAAAGTGCATAATCATAGGGTAGTTGGGAGGGGGGGGGATAGCAAAGGGGTGGGGTAAAAGGTCACCAAGATTAAGGAAATTTGCGGGGAATGTTATGATAGATAGGTGGAATGTAATTTGTCTGTTTAATTGGCTTTTGTATATTTAAAATGGTGATGTGAAAAATGAATAAAACTTTTAAATAATAAAAAAAAACAAATTAGTCCCATTGTCTTGCAGAGCGGTGCAGGAGCGGACTGACAACTCATGGGGCCCCCAGGCAATAGGGGATCATGGGGCCCCTGTATCCTTGCCCAAACTCAAAAAAGCCTATGAAAAAGGTACCAGGGGTATCTCATGGGGCCCCCTACTGACCCTGGGTCCTCGGGAAGTGCCCGAGTTTCCAAATGGTCAGTCCGCCCCTAGAGCGGTGTATATCCTAGGATTGGATGGATAGAAATCCTTAGACGGGCTTAGCTGTTCAGCTTGAAAGAGCTGTAAGAAAATGTGTCAGCATTATGTCAAGTCAAACGGATAATTAAAGAAAAAAAAGAATGATGAAAGAAAAGACTTTGGGGACACGGCTTGCAGCAAGACTCTAATTTTTCCCAAACACTCCAAGAGCAAAGGCTAAAAAAAAAAAGGGGGAACAAACTCATTTTGTTATTTCATTAAGTGTTTTTAGAGAGAGCCAGTCTAAGTGCATTGTCAGATCGAGTTTACAAAGAGCCGGCTATGTGTTAGATTTCTATACTTGTCATTGTCGGCTATTTTTAGATGCCAGTGACAGCCAAATCGGGCCAGCCTTGTCATTCCAAATGCGCAGCGTGGCTCTTATAAAGGCGTCTTTTAATAAGAACTTATTTGTGGCACTTTTCTCTTCCTCTTCCCCTTGGTACAATACACAATTTAATGAGTTTCTGTCTTATTCAAGCCTGACATGCATTTCTTAGAACCTAATGTACATCGCCTCCTGTCACTGTGCTAATGCTGTCAATTCTTGACGTGCTTATCCATCACCAGGCTCTCAGGAAAGAATTTAAAATGTCCCTGTGACGTCAACGGGCCCCCAAAAAAAGCCTCAATGCCAAGTTTAGTCAGTTGTTTAGAGGCCTCACAATGAAAAGCCAGATAGCATGAGTTAAATCTATTTGCACACAAGAAACTCGATGCCCATTGTCTCTTCTACAATTACCACCAAGAGGTTGCCCTAAAACCATAAAGCCTTGCAGATGCAGAATTAGGAGAAGGATTAGCAGGACAAAGGCAGATTAGGCGTGTGGATAGCATAACAAATATGAGTAAGCAGGAGTCTATAACCTCTTGCTTGGCCAAAATGTACGAGAGTAAGTTTGACCATAGTACAGGGCCTGGAAAATCCCCAGCAAAGTCTCCCAAGTTGGTCAACAACATGGACAGCAAGCTGAACCTTCTCAATGAAAAAATGGACAAGCTGTTGCATTTTCAGGAAGATGTCATGGGTAAACTGGATATGGTTTCTCAAGGTGTGGACCTGCTGGAAAAAGGGATGGATAAACTGTCGGCCTCTCAGGGACCTAACCCACAAAGTCCAAAGGAGAACATTGAGCGGACTGTGGAACAAAGTAGTTTCTCAGAATTAATGCGACTTCTTAAAATGTTACGTGAAGAATCTATTATCCACCAAGAGAAACTAGATGGCCTTCAAAGGATGATTTCAACGATGGATAAGGTGGTGGCCTTTGTTGGGAACACTCTCAAAAACTCTAAAATTATGGATTTTATTCTAAAGGGTACGGTTCCTTGGAAGAAGAAGGAGGAGGTTGGTGATTATTCTCACATAGCATTCTTAAGGGTCAGGTGCACTTTTGAAGCTCTAGAGCCAGCTTCAGTGATTAGCTAGACTAGTAGGGTAATGTCTCTGCTTTCAAATGCTTTTGGTGACTCTTTGCGGGATGCGTTCTTTCATGTATAAGTCATCTAGCCGTGTTCATTAATTATAAAATAAAGAAAGACGGTTTAATGGCTTACAGGCAGTGGTGAGTTTCTCTCTTGAATGATTGAAGGAGGGTTGGGGCCCACTTCATTATAATGAGATTGATTTCAGCGTACTCCACTAGACAAGAGCTTAAAAACTAATTTTTATTAGAGTATATCTAAGGAATTTTACTACAGTTGGGATACATAGTTGTAGTATGATAAATTTAACTCCAGAACAGAACCAGTTAATACCCAAACAGCATTGGGTGCCACTAGAGGAGCCAAATACTGCATTTTATTAAAAGTGCTTTTCCATTAACATTCAAGTATATTTAAGGCAAATTTTATTATATTCATTTGGATACAGTAGGGAAGGGTTCAAACCCCATAAGGCTTTTTGTTACCTGTGTCCCATTGGGGAAATTTCCTGTGACATTCTCTCTTGGAGATACAACAGGAAATCAGAGATAATCTTTCTTAGGCAGGCAGAAAGGTGTCTCCATTGGAAGATTTCTCCTCCATTCCTGATGTGGTAATAATTTTAAAATGTTGATTTTTTAATTCCCTTTTTTTCCCTAGTGACAGTGGTCACCAGAACAAATGGAGAGGTTGAATCTCTCCAATGTGGACACAGACAGCAACAGAAACTTGAAAAGGGTTCTAATCCTTCCAAACTCCTTTCAAAACTAAAAAAAAAAATTTGCTTTGAATAAATTTCAATTGTTTGTGGATAAACTTCAATTTGCCTGTACCCAGGGATGTAACTACAGATCAAGGGTCCCCATAGAAAACTTTTAATGGGGCCCCCCATATAATTCCCTAGAGCCACTGATCTTAACATTACATCAAGGGCAGGTAGCAGGAGAGCTGTCAAGTGAGTCAGTGCAATATTAGGGACTGGTGCTGTGGACAGACGGTCTTAGGGTGGAGGGGCATCAGTGCAGAGAATTACCTTTAACCAATATTTTCCCACTAGCTACTCCATCCTCAGAAGCTCCTCAGTTTTTTTTCAGCATCTCAGATGGTAAATTCTAAGCCCTCCAAGCCTTTTCACCACCATCACAGCAAGCAATGCTGAAAGAGGCGTTGTAGTAGTCAGTAATAATAAGAGTTAATTTCAGTGCTGGTCGGGATGACTAGAAGCAGTAAATCAACACTACTAAGACAGTTAAAGAAATTCTCATTGCTACACAGTCTGCAAAGGGGGATCTATAGCTAAAGATTCTGAAATCTTCCCCTGTGCATCTGACATCCATAGCTCCCAACTTTCCCTGATTTCAAGGGACTGTCCCTCATTTGGAACAAAGTCCCTCTTTCCTCCTCATTTGTCCGTCATTTTGGGCTGATCTATAGAGTTCAGGGGCGGACTGACCATTTGGAAACTCGGGCACTGCCCGAGGGCCCGGGGTCAGTTGGGGCCCCATGAGATGCCCCTGGTACCTTTTTCATAGGCTTTTTTGAGTTTGGGCAAGGACACAGGGGCCCCATGATCCCCTATTGCCCGGGGGCCCCATGAGTTGTCAGTCCACCCCTGATAGAGTTGTATATGAAATACAGTATTTATTTATCAGAAAGTATTTCCCAGTGCTAAACCTTTCATCCAATTTCTAAATTGCTGCATTTGGATATTTCCAAAGCCAATGTAAAGGAATAGCAGCAGTCAAAAAACTACTTGTGGGTTTAACCAATCATTTTTTTTTTGGCGTAATTCTCCTCTAAGGTGGACGTGGCAGGGGGCCAGTCCTATGCCTACATACTTTTGCTGATAGGTGTCCTTTGTTCCCATCTCAGAAAGTTGGGCAGTAGGGACATCTGCTTTTCTGGATTGTAAATGTCATAGGGGGTACAGGGTCAGTGTGATCAGTATCCTCTGCAATCCTTAAAATTACATTGATAGATATTTGTCTTACCTTCCCATACACACAAATGTTCTATGTTTAAATTTCCTCAACAGTAACCTACTTGGGTTCCCTTCCACCCCCAGGCCCCATAGCAGCAGCATGGGCTGGTATGACCATTGTTATGCCAATGCTTGTATAGTATATAGCTCTGCAGACCACAGTATATACAGCACAATACTTAACTACAACTGACGGAGAGATTAGAACTCCAGGCAATGGGAAACACGATAGGTGAAGGGCTTGACCAGGGCCAGAAGAGTTCCTACCCTCTGTCCTGGGTATACAAGACTGAAAGTCAGGGAAGGTACAAAACATTGAATTGTCAGAGTCATGGGAAAAGATAAGAAATCTTCCCAATGGGACACCTCTAGTAGTGACATCTGTATAATCAAGGCTTTTTTTCTCAGACAATAGGTGCGGGAACTGTCCCTCTCCATGTCACCCCTCGTCTCTACCCCCTACCAGGGGCGGACTGACAACTCATGGGGCTCCCAGGCAATAGGGGATCATGGGGCCCCTGTGTCCTCACCCACACTCCAACCACACCCAAAAAAAGCCTATGAAAGTTACTAGGGGCATCTCATGGGGCCCCCTACTGACCCTGGGCCCTTGGGCACTGGCCAAGTGCCTGAATGGTCAGTCCGCCCCTGCCCCCTACCCATCTCTGAGCACTGTTCTTTGGTTCCACCCCCTCCCAGTACTGTCCTTTTATAGAATACAGAACCAAGTATCATTTTGTGCTGCTAAGTAATTTGTATGGAATTTGTTAATGATAACCAGAAAAGCAGTAAAATAGATCCCCTGCAGCCAGCAACAATAGATCCCCTCCAGAAACATTAGATCCCCCAGCAACAAAATATCCCCCTGGCAGCAAGAGATTCCCCAGCAGTCAGCAATAGTAGACCCTTCTCTCAACAGTAGAGCCATCCTATCAACAATTGACCCCCCCCAACCCCCAACAGCAATACAAGACCCATCCCCATAAACAATAGATCCCCCACTAGCATCAATAGACCTCGCTAGCACAATAGACTCCCCAAAAAATAGATTCCCCCTCCCCAGCAACAATAGATCCCCAGCAGCCAGCATCAATAGACCTCCCCAGCACAATAGACCCCCCCCAAAAATAGATTACCCCTCCCCAGCAACAATAGATCCCCAGCAGCCAGCATCAATAGACCCTTCAGCACACTCCAGCAGCCCCTGTCATTACATACATTCAGTGCTGGAACCTGAAAAAAAAGCCCTGTGTATAAGAGAACTTTCCTCGATTTGAAGATATTTTCTCTCACTTCCAGTTGTTTCCATGGGACGGGAAGTAAAGGGAAACCTGTCATATATGACATTGATTGCAAGTCTCAAAGTTCAAAACTTAAAGCCAGGGGTGGACTGACAACTCATGGGGCCCCCGGGCAATAGAGGATCATGGGGCCCCTGTGTCCTTGTACAAACTCAAAAAAGCCTACGAAAAAGGTACCAGGGGCATCTCATGGGGCCCCCTACTGGCCCCGGGCCCTCGGGCAGTGCACGAGTTTCCAAATGGTCAGTGCGCCCCTGCTTAAAGCATAACTCTGGAACTCTGGGTAGATATAAAAGACACTAATTAATTCAGATCTGTAGTTATCATTAATACAATTTTAATGTATTCTTAAATACAAGCAGCACAGGTACCTGAAGGTGACCTGATATCAGCTTCTTTGCAGTCCTTGTACAGCTGGGCTGGAGCGTGAGCTGAGGAAGCAGCACAAAGACCCATCCAGTTTATGTACTGACAAGAGACATGCTGATAGGAGGAGAGAGCAGAGTGATGAGCCTACCACTGCACTGCTTCTACATTTACTGTCCTGTCTCAGGCTGGGGGCAGGTCCATGACAGCCTAGGCTCAGAGGAAGTAGGTCGAATAAGGCTGGATGTCAAACTGAGGATTTCGAGTGGCAGAAAAAAAAAGTACTGTGGGGGAAATCTTTGCAGCAAAAGCTGGTTTTGTTATTTTATCTTTTAATGGGCTGTTCATTTTATTCTGTTATTTTTGGCTGGAGTCCTTCTAAGAAAAAAAATAACATTTTGGCTTTTGCTACTTTATAGCTTTAAAAGGCTTGATCCAGCCAACACATTGATTCCAATCTCAGATACTAGAAGCGACTTCTGTTGATCTGTTGATTTTATTGGGACTTCGTTTTGTGTCTCTATGGGGTTCCACTGGATCTCTGCAACAGTTGGGTTCCCAACTCCGCCCACTAGCTGAGATCAGCATGTGGGGGGTACCCAGTGGTGCATTTTGGTTTTGTGCTGCCCTAAACAACAACATTAAATCGGACACCCCCACCCCCCCAAATCAACATTGGAGCGAACGGGGTGAAGGGTGCATTGGAACATAATAAGAGAGAGAGAGACATAGTGCTGTATATATACAGCACTACATCCATCATCAGAGGGGAGATCAACCAATGAGGCTCTGGCAGGAAAATGTCCCA
Source organism: Staurois parvus (assembly GCF_062004578.1). Classification (NCBI taxonomy): domain Eukaryota; kingdom Metazoa; phylum Chordata; class Amphibia; order Anura; family Ranidae; genus Staurois; species Staurois parvus. Next base: position 57,067 of record NW_028319135.1, read on the forward strand.
CCTACCTGCTCAGCTCACCCTCCACCCTGGCTGACAATCATCTGGTCTGTCATGAATCATCCCAGCCAGTGGTATATTTAGGTTTTGTGCTGCCCTAAGCAACACAAAAATCAGCCACCCCAACCTCCCCTGCAGAGAGAGCCTGATACCAACCAGAACCCCTCCACCGTGGAGAGATCATAAAACTGACCAACAACCCCTCAAAAAAGAGAGCCCGACACCGACCAACACTCCCTCCCTAAGCTCAGAGAGAGCATAACACCAACCAGCAACCCACCCCCCCCCCAAAAGGGGAGAACCTGACACCAACCAACACCACCTCCCTCCCCTCTCCCTGGCCGATGACAGCCTTCCACTACCACCACCTGCCCCATACACCTGTCGCAACCCCCTCCCCAACGAGTGTGAGAAAGAAACTCACCTTCACAGCTCCGGATATTCCCGGCCACGAGAGTTAGGTTTGCCTTGCGGTAAATACGCCCCAAAAACCCAGCTTGTGCTCCCCAACACATACCCAGGGAGTGCCCACAAATATGGGACGGGTGGGCCACCTCCAACCTACCAGATCCGATGGCCTCCTGCCTGGTGTGGCCTTCCTATGCTGAATCCTTCACATCCCGCTCTGAGCTGCCCCCCCCTGAAAAATGCCGCCCTAGGCAAACACCTTGTTTGCCTTTCGGTAAATACGCCCCTGTCCATACCCCATTTTGTAATTTTCCTTAATTTCCATTATGCAGCAGGAGGACAGAGAATTGGAGGATAAGGATAGGAGTTGGGAAGACCACAATATACAGGAACCCAGTATGGGATATGGCCTACCAGCCTATACCTATAAATTAAATATTACTCAAATGCTGGCCATACACAGTCGGGTTTTGTTGCAAATTTGATCTGTCTCAAATAATAATAATATATCAACCACCGAATAGCACAAAGATCTTCCCAATGAATATAAACTGAATAGACATTTTATTTTTTTGAAGGTAGACCTATAAATGGTATCCAAACTAGTTCCAATGCTGTAGCAATATTTTTCTTTTTGATCCAACCAGTTGTTCTTCTGTACTAAGTAAAATAAATAGAATAGAATGATCTATTTTGCCGCTGCTGTCTGTATCCTTTGATTCCTTAAACTGAATTTTATTCCTTAAAAATCACGTTCCAGGGAGAGATCTTACAAAGCTCGTGGAATACAGATGATTAAGTGAGATCAAATACTTGGTAGACACGACAGGACAACACTGAAAAGGGAATTTTAAAGAATGTCTTGTAGACAGAAGATAAAATAGCGAGTCTAACCCCTGAGCAGTTCAGTCTCTTGGTAGGAGGCAAGGATTGCGTTCAGATCCATCACTGTGAATATGTATGGTGCCAAGGGGGTATAACCAGACTTGTGAAGTCTGGACAGCATCTGGCAGTGACTGTAAAAGAAAAATGAAATGGAGAAAGATGGACCTGTTGATTTTGCAGCACCTGCTGTCTGTGGAGGAACACAAAATTAATTCAGCAAGTAGATACTCAGATTCTCAAAGGCAAGAAAGCCACATTTATTGAGGCGATAGTGTCATTAGAAAATCATTGGCTTGATAGAGAGTGGTCAAGTTGGCTGGACATACTTTAAAGGGGCACTCTTAAGCACTCTTGGGTCCCCGAACCACAGTACAGGGGCCCAGCATTAGATATATATTTGCATGCTAAGTTATGTGTAAGTGTAATGCTTCCAGGGATTTATTACATATTTTATTTTTAAGAGACTGAGGAAATGCTACTTCCTTGCCTGCAGAAGACTGATGACTTCATCTCAACCTAGGCAACATCACTGAGCTGGAATTCAAGGACTACTTTTCAAAGATGACCTTTTAGTAGCTTTACAAGTTTATAGACGCAGGCGTACCGCGGTTTACGAATTTAATTCGTTCTGCGGGACTTTTTGTATTGCGAAAAATTCGTAAACTGAAACGCGGTTTCCGATAGGAATGCATTGAAAACCAATTAATCTGTTCCGGTGGTCAGAAAAAAGTAAAAAAAAAGTCTTTTATCTGTTCAAAACTCTTTATAAAGTGCACTTTGAAGGCATAAATACTGTACAGGGACATGATTAAAAATGTATTCGTAAATGCATTGAAAACCAATTAATCTATTCCGGAGGTCAGAAAAAAGTAAAAAAAAGTTTTATCTGTTCAAAACTCTTTGTAAAGTGCACTTTAAAGGCATAAAGGGGCATGATTAAAAAAAAGAAAATTCCTAAATGCATTGAAAACCAATTAATCCATTTCGGAGGACAGAAAAAGTAAAACAAGTCATATCTGTTCAAAACTCTTTATAAAGTGCACTTTAAAGGCATAAATACTGTACAGGGACATGATTAAAAAAAATTGTAAATGCATTGAAAACCAATTAATCCGTTCGTATTGCGAAAAAAATTTGTAAACCGAGGCATTATTTTCAATGGATTTTCATTCGTAAACCGAAAAATAATTAACCGAGGCGTACGCAAACCGAGGTATGCCTGTATGTTTGAAATAAATAAAACCAGTTGTGGCAGCCATATTAGTTCAATTTACACACATGATGGGACAAAGGGAGGGGGGACAGTAGGGGCATAGCACTGTCATACTGGGGAGGTGCCATGTGGCAAGCAGCACATACGGCATGCATGCGCCAGATAAGGGACTGGCAACTAGTAGGCTGTGGCTTCATATCTACTGATGTCACATGCCAGCCACCTATAGCCAACACAAAGAGCACATTGATCGTGTACAATCACCTCCCAGCTGTTAGAAAGTAAATGATTGGCCATGGACGCAAGGTAGCCTTCACATTCTAAGTCGTGTTAGCAGCAGGGGAGGGGGTGCAGTCCTGTATCCTCGCCCCGGGTGTTGGACGAACCTGTCCCGGCAGCACAGTTTCCTGCTAATCTGTCAGTCCATGGTTACACTTTTATTGATAGATTTGTTGGGTAGGTGCAGTATGGTTTAGATGGGCAGTAAGCACACACAGTCCTGATTTTCCAGTATTATAAAAATAGTTCAACGGTACAACCAGGCTTGGCGGGAGGCTCACCCATCTGGGACCACTTACATCAGTGCAGCATAAAGACAGCAGTCTGAAGACTCAGAGATGCTGACAGTGTCTGCCCCAAGGAGCGGAGTGTGCTCGGCCGGACCAGCCCAAAGAGGAAGCTTCTTGAGAAGGTAGGCATAGTTTCTGCTCTCTCCCTACTCCAACAGAACTTTTCCCTACCACCAGTGCTGTCCCTGACAGATGGGGACCTGTCCCTATGCTAGCCACTCACAGAAAGCTTTCCCAAACCCAGGATCATAGTCTTAAATAGACTGTGCCCGACCCAAGATGGCTGCCAGCATCACATAGAACTTGAGCAACCAACTGGATCACTGCCCCGTTTGGCCAAGGAAGTCATTGAGAAACCCAGTTACTCTCAACTTCCTCTCCCATCTGCATTGCCACTGTGGGCAAGTGCCGCCTGCAGTGGAGAATACAGACTGCACTTGCCTGTTACTATTATACAGGATTTATATATCGCCAACAGTTTGCGCAGCACTTTACAATATAAATGGAGACAGTACAATTACAATACATTTCAGTAAAGAAGGAATCGGAGGGCCTGGCTCGTGGAGCTTACAATCTAAAGGAAGGGGGAGGTGGTACAAAAGGTGACAGCTGTAGGTGATGATCTGATGGAGGTGGCTCAAGTACAGTTCTTAGGTGGAGGTGGGGTAGGCTTCCCTGAATATGTGAGTTTTCAAAGGTTGCCTAAAGGCAGACAGGATGGGGGCTGACCAGACATGCTGTGGTAGGGAGTTCCAGAGCATGGGAGAGGCTCTGGATAAGTCCTGGAGGTGAGCGTGGGAGGAGGTGAGGAGGGAGCTAGAGAGCAAGATGTCTTGGGAGGAGCAGAGTGGGTGATTTGGATGATATCTGTGGATGAGGTTGGTGATGTAGCTAGGGGCAATGTTGTAGATGGCTTTGTATCTGCCTACAGATTTTGTACTGAATACACTATACCACCTTGGTCGTTTTTCCGGTAACATACACAGGGAGCATCTACAATTCCATCTACTAAATGCCCCAATAAATACATGGAATGGCAAACAAGTAAAAAAATCTCCTGAACAGATTCCAATGAACAGGCAAACTGTTATCTCCTGGATGCCCTCCTCTCTTAACAGTCCTTGTTCACGGTTGCAACTTTTTTGTTTTGAAGGCCAAAGATGACACTGAAGAGAAAGAAAGCAAAGCAAAGCATGTCCTTGCCAGCAGAGGATCACAGATTGACGTGCAGAGAGCACCACCAAGTAAGTGGAAATCTATGGAGGATAATCCAGTTTCCTTTTTTTTATGGAGTAGCTTTTTTCAGAGTTTGGCCATTTAGCAAACCAAGCCACTGAGACCAGTTCCTGCTGAACTTATGGGAATATTTATTGAGGTCCAAAAGAGGCTACCTCCTTTGGGTATTGTTTTTTTGTTATTATAACTGCTTTTTTTGCTTGGGGTACATTTTTTGGAAAACGTTTGTGGAAACCTAACCATCACACCTACCCATAAGGCCAAAAGTATGTAGACACCCCTCCAAATCATTGAGTTCAGATGTTTCTACTAAAGAGTACTGTTAATTCCAGCATACAAAAATATTTTAGACAAATATGACCTTCCAGCCTTTTAGCAGCAGTTTGGGAAAGGCCCCTCTTTAACACAGCATGACTTCCAGAATGCCAGCTTGAGTAAGACATGGTGTTATGAGTTTGGTGTAGAGGAACTGGAGCAGCCTGCATAGACCTCAACTCTGCTGAACACCTTTGAGATGAATCAGAATACTTTTTTTGAGCCAGGACCTTTTGTCCAACATCAGAAGGAGCTGGAGGGGGGAGGAAAACTCGATATTAGTGTCCATAGTTTTGGAAACTTTTGGCCTTATAGGGAAGAATGAATTTTGCGGGGTTCATTTCCTTATTTCTTCGAAAGAGGAACATTTATTTCTCTCAGTTGACGACAGATGTTGACTAAGGTCAACAAACTGTTGTCTTCACCTCCCACTCAGTAAGGCTGACACAGACATTTTGAGTACCCAAGCCAACCCAAAACTCAAGAGAGTGAAAAAACCAACAGACAGAGTAAGCCCCTGTATTTACAGCTGTGGTGAGAGAATAAGTGAAGAATTTAAAGTGTAACTGTGGCTATGCCATGAACATTAAAAAATGCTTATATTCTTAAGGAGCTCTAGGTGAGCTTTGAAACAAGCCCTCACGTATACCTGTAGCTGCAGGCTGTGGAGCAATTAGTCCTCAAAGTTCACAAGTGATAACAGTGAAGTCTTTCAAGCTGTTTTCTTGACAGCTCAGGTCACTCTGCTCCCCTTTCCTAGCAGTGACCCAGCACAGACACAGAACAGTGTGCCTTGGGAGGAGTCAATTCTTGACTGCCCATAGCCTGGTTACAGTTTAAACATTGAGACCTTGGATCTCCGAGAAATCTGAGAAAGCCAGTGTATGATTCTATCTGCCTGAATTCATGCAAAACAAAACTATCTGTTGTGAGGGACAAGAAGTATGAAAAATTAATGTCTGTACACACATTGTCACCACAGACAGATATATTCAGAGATTTGTCATATACAATAGCACTCTTCAAGAGACAGGGATTCTTTAGTTTGCATTAAAAGCTTTAGGGACAGTTTTAATAAATTTCAAAATAGAGTTTAATTATGAGTAGGTCAAAATGGTGCAAATAAAATATTTACAGAAAAAAAAGGTGTTACGAAGAAATAGAGAAACCATAAAGCAACATAGCTTTAAAAGGAGTTGAAATGAAGAATACTTGCAAAGTCCTTGGTTTGAGCAAAGTTCAGTCAATAAGCAAGGTGTTATCGGCTCTCATAACTTGACAGATGTTCCTCCATTGATGGTAAAATGAGAGCTTAACCACACGTCCTGCCATTTCCTTTTTTCTGTGGTTTCAAAGGGGTGTTGACAGAGACTATCTGACCAATCATCCGGTTTAAGGGGCGGGCGCTGGGAGGTCACCACATTTATGACCAAGTCCCAAATACAGTTTCTTATAAGTATTCATATTTCTTAATACCTACCGTTTACAGTCTGCTACCATGCAGATTATTGTCCATCATTAAATTAGCTTAAAAATGGATATAGATATACTATATCAGGTCTCGGATATCTATTTCTCATAGGAGGGGTATGGGGACCTGATCTACTCCGATACCTCTTAGCATAGAGATGCTTGGGTTCAAAATGCTACCCAATAACTGAGGGAGTATATATGACTATATGTCTATATTCTGGCTGTGCTGTAATGATTTCATGAGTTATGAAATATGCTGAAGTTTTAGAATCTTGGCTGATAAGCCGGCTATCAGAAATGTGTATTCCAGTATGGTATTCATGACCCAAGATCTGTTAGGTCTTTGGATTGCTCAAGCTTGCCAGGGTGACAGTTTTATTAGGGTTTTCAGACTGGAATTGTGGATAGGGTAATGGAAAGGTCTGTGTATCTGGTCAATGGATTGATAACAAGGTTCTGGCATCAGTTAACAGTTTGTGTATTGTATAATGTGAAGGATGGAGGGGGTAAAAGGTCACTGGGCTATGACTTCTTAAGATAAAATGACATAGGAGACTTGTGACATGGCAAAATGGCTGCCACACACACAGCTATTCTCAGTATGCACGACCATTATATCTGTTAAATACAATAATACAATTACTTTTAAGTGCATACATTTAGGTATTGTTTGTTTTGTAGCTCCACAGAAGAGCAGCAGCTCCGAAGGCAGAAGACTCAGCCAGAATACATCTCAGTGTACCAGTCATCATGCTAAAGTTGACTCTACTGATGTCCAGACTCTAGATATACCTCAACAACCTGACAGTTCCCATAATGCCAAACCATGGGCACAGAAAGTGGCAGGAGAACTACCAGGAGAAAAAAATTCCCAGACAGATCCAGATGCACAGTATACACAACCTTCCCTCACCCCAGCAGCAGACCAGAGTTCCAAAATCGAAGAACCTAAGCATATTGTTGAGGAACCTGGAGGAGATCCTGATCCCCTTACTCAAAAGCTCTCTGCAACATGTTCACCAGCTCCAGAAGACCATCTCCAAAGGTATAGAGGCCCTCATGATTTCTTGTTATCTGAATTGATTATCTTACCAACATTGTTTGCAGAATCTATTACCAATCTAAAACTGGCAAAATGAGGACAAATGAAAAGATCAGACCTGAACAAATGATCCTTCATGCACCCAAAATATATATTAGCTATTTTATGTGTTTCATGACGTATTCCACTGAAGGGGAATGCTGGTTTCACTCTATTCACTTTACCAACTTAATAGATACCGTGAAATCTTTCAGGGTTTGCCTGTGTGATTGCTCTTGTACCATGTATGTGTAAACCCCATACTTTATATGAGTAGACTAAAGGCAGCCAAAGACATGAGATGGTGGTCAGGCATGTAGGCACAATTTGTCAGATGGGACTGGCCCCATACATGACCAGTTGTATAGTGGAACTATTCATTTTTAGGCTATGGAGAGTGCAGGGGATGTACACTATACACTGCTTATCAAGGAAAAACAGTAGCAATGGACAAGGTTGTCTAAATTGTTTTATAGCCAACTCCCTGATAAACCTTGACTGGCTGTGGCTACTGGTGCTTCATAGATGTTACATTGTCTCCTATACCCAAGCCAGCCATATCAGAAGATTGACTAATGTTTATGTATACTCTAAGACTGTACATTTTTTTAGAAATGCATTGTACCCAGCAGGAAAATGTTGAGAATTGGCCTAATCTAATCTAATGGAGAAAATTTAGATGCAGATGCAGATGTCTGTAGCTAACTAAATTCCAAACTTTCTAAACAAAGGGCCAGTTTACTCTCCTTCAGATTTTAGGAGGGCTGGACTGCAGCAATGTCAGTAGACAATGTCTAAGGCTTGGTGGTCATACATAGCACCTGTGGTCAGTAAGAGAAGGAACAGTGTTCGACTATTGATATTAGTGGGAGGAATAGTGCCCCATTGTTGGTGTCAGTGAGAAGAGTAGTTCCTAATCAATGATATCAGTGGGAGGAATTATGCTACATGCTGGTGTCAGTGGAAGGAATAGTGCCACATAACTGGTGTCAGGCGAAGGAATGGTGCCCGATCATTCATATCAGTGGGAGGAATAGTTCCCCACCGTTTGTGTCTCTGTGAAGAATGGTAACTCATTGCTGGTGTCAGTGGGAGGAACAGTGCCAAAAGGGCCACATACAGGCAAGCAAAGGACCAGTTTGGAGACCACTGATCCAGAAGAAATATTCTCTTCCTGACTTCTTGATTTCCTCTTCCACCATGGAAACATTATCTTGATCTATGCACCACCATTCCTTAACTGACAGTGGTCTCATGCCTATTTAAGGCAGGAAGTCTTTTGCATGTTTCATCGCATTTCATCAAAATGGGTTAGTACAACACCACAAGCTGTCCAATCCATGTGATGCTGCCTGACTGGAAGATGTGGCACCACTTCAACAGCCATTGGTAAACAACAGAGCAGACACAAATGTGGATTTGTCTAACTGCTTAGTCATGCCTATATATCAACAAACCATCTTGTGTAGTGAAATTCCAGGTTTATTTTTCCTTTTTACTACTACTTGAAATTAAACAAAGCAGTTACAGACCCCCAAAGGAGGCACAGCTGGCTGTAAAAGAGGTCTTGGACTAGGCACTGCCCTTCCAAAGAGGGACAGTTGGTAGCATTGTGTTGAGTATACAGCATAAAAGTGATTGTTTTGAGTATATAATTGTGTGTAAGATTTTATAATCTATGTTTTTTTTTTTTTAGGAAAAGCACTTTTGTTCAGACAGAGGAGCTAAGCAACACAAGAACCAGATCTGTACCAGGAAAAGAACAGAAGTCTGGCGGGAATACACCAGTACCACACAAAACACAAGTTACGAGTAAAGACAAGAAAACATCCTCTGCAACCCAAACTGAGGAGATTCAACAAGCAGTACTTGGGGAAGAACCTGTTCCAACTCAGGAGATAGGCCACATGGACTTAAAACATGACAAAAATACTGACAAGGGAGTAAAGGGAGCTGTAAAACCCAGCCAAACAGAACTGGTTAAAAAAGACTGTGGTCCTGTCCCAACTCCCTCTTCCTCTTCTGTCACCAAACCACCAGCGGACACAGAGAAAGCTCTGGAGGACTCGTCCCTGCATGTTATTGGTAATGAGATTAATTAAACTTTTGGCCAGTTGATTCTAAGGCCTAACGTGAAAAATAAAACAATACTGAAATTTGCTAGAAGTTAGTCTTGTAAGGGTTTTAGCTTCATTTACAAGTGTCAAGTATGTGGGGTGGTGCAGCGTGGTGCAGCAGCAGTAAAGACACAGAGTCAAAGTTGAAGGTAAACTTAGAACTAGTATTGCAGAAAATGCCAAATACAAACAACCCAGGGACGGACTGACCATTTGGAAACTCTGGCACTGCCCGAGGGCCCGGGGTAAGTAGGGGGCCCCATGAGATGCCCCTGTTACCTTTTTCATAGGTTTTTTTGAGTTTGGGCAAGGACACAGGGGCCCCATGATCCCCTATTGCCCAGGGGCCCCATGAGTTGTCAGTCCGCCCCTGAAACAACCCCAGCATGAAAGTGCTGCTTCGGGTAACACTCCCAGTTCAGTTTAATACAGAGGGTAAAGATGCATTGGCAGCATCTGTTTTCAGAGGGCGGAATGTGGCCTGGCCAGTACGGTCCCAAAGGGGAGGCTTCTGTGCAGGATTGGAAGTCCCTAGCCTGTCCATACTCGTCCATAGCCTTTCTCTGAGTCTATCACTTTCCCTGACAGATGGGTGCTCTTTCCTTACTCTAGCCACTTTGCAGAAATGTGTGCCAAAGCCTGGGGGAAGGGATTTATAATGACTCTTCTGACCCCAGATGGCCACCAGAGGTCACCTGATGCAGCATAGCCAATCATAATGCCAGGGACCGGGAAACCATAAAGAAACCAAGTTTCTCCTGACTTCCTGTCCAGGCTTTGGTACCACTCTGGTCGAACACCAGCTACAGTGAAGAAAACATGCACCTGTCTACAAATATCAAAGAGGCTTTGGTCAGGAGGACCTCCATGTTTGCCCGCTAACATAGCAGCACTGGCAGGTTACTTTGTGGGGGAGTTATGTCTGAAATATTCAATAGTCATTCAGCAGTTCAGATTGGTGCTGCAAGGGTGCACATGAAAGTTACAATCTCATTGTAATATTTCTTTTTTTTTATTCTTTATTGATTTTTCAATCAGATCATCCAGACCCAAACTTTGACATCAGGCTTGCAGTACTTGCTCTGTGAGATGATGGGCAAAAAAGGCAAAGTACCTTGGTGTCTACAGATTGGAAAATTGGTGGGTTTTCCCGGTATGGTGGTGTGAGCAGGCAGGTGGTGGAGAAGTGGCCCAGGGTCTGTAGGCTGATAGACAAAATGGGGAAATACAGTGGTAGCTCTACAGATAGGAGAGACAGGTAGGCTTTCCCAGTGTGGTGGTGTGAGCAGGCAGGAGGTGGAGAAGTGGTCCAGGGTCTGTAGGTTGATGGACAAAATGGGGAAATCCTTGGTAGCTACACAGACAGAAGAAATAGGTGGGCTTTGTTGGAGTGGTGGTGTGAGCAGGCAGGAAGTGGAGAAGTGAGCCAGAGTCTGTAGGTTGATGGACAAAATGGGGAAATACTTTGGTATCTCCAGAAACAGGTAAATAGGTGAGCTTTGTTTGTGTGGTGGTGTAAGCAGACAGGAGGTGGAGAAGTGTCTCAGAGTCTGTAGGCTGATGGACAAAATGGGGAAGTACCTTAGTAGCTCCACAAATAGGAGAGATAGGTGGGCTTTCCCAGTGTGGTGGTGTGAGCAGGCAGGAGGTGAACAAGTGTCCCAGGGTCTGTAGGCTGATGAACAAAATGTGGAAATACCTTGGTAGCTCCACAGACAGGAGAAATAGGTGAGTTAATGTCCCGGGGTCTTCAGAACTCCCCTCTCTGACAGGTTTTGTCACTTTTCCAATGCTATACAGGTACTGAGGATCACAAGAAAGGGTGCATTACTTTATAAATGTTTTAGCAGCTAAATCACTTTTATATGTTTTTTTCTGTGCATATAGCTGTTGTCTGAAGTTGCCCTAATCTCATATCTTATTGTGTATTGTCCTGTTCTAGATGACTGCCCACCACCCCCTGCACCTTTCAACCACAGGATAGTCAGCATTAAGCAGGCCATATTGTCGTCTTGTTACACAGTCTGCCAGCATGAAGTCCTTGGGGGGTAAGTTGGACAATTCTCAACTAATTATGGTCCAGTAGAAGCTATGCAGATGCATTACTATTCAAGATGAGTTATCATGCTGTATCTCTGCAATATAGAATTAATAAAGGGAGTGCATGCAAGTACTGGGGTGCAAATTCCTTGTATCATATAGCCCAACCTACAGGTTGCTTGGGAGCCCTTCTGTCCATGATTTTAGCTGGGTCAGAGATATATAGCCAATCATTTGGTGGAGTCCCGGAATAGCGAGTAACATAACAGGGAGTGCAGACAGGAGTAATGGTGCTGGACCCATTTCCCTGAGAAGGGTATTGAACTTTCGAACCACAATGTTGTGACATGGTGTATTACTTTTCCTTGTAACAGGGAAATGCTCTTAAATAGAGCAAGAGGAAAAGGAAGTTGTGCAGTTTCTACCAAACATATGCACTAAGGACTATGCATAAGTAATTTGTGGGTGCTGTATCTCTCCTTCTGGTGCCAAGGGCTAAGCCCTCGTAGAAGCTACCCTAATAAAAGCTGGACTAAATAAGAGATCCTGAACTGTGGTGAGAACTGTTAAGGTGTCCTTTAAAATGCTTTTCTGTGACAACTAATGGAAGAACATGTCCCTGCCATGCACATTTTGTAAGAAAAGGTTCTGCTCAGAATATGAGAAAACTGGACAGGTCTCCCTTATTTTCCAAGAATCTAACGATACGGCCAATATCTTGAGCGTGTGGATTACAGCCAGTTGTGGTTGGTAATGAGTGGTAGCCTGATGGAGGAGGGTCCACCTACTTGGAAGTGGAAGGGAAGGCTCCTCTAATGCACACGTGTAGTAACCTGGGCCCCCATGTCTCATAAGCCTCAGGGTGTTAATCAGGACCCCATGTAAGCATGTTTCCTACAGCCAGAGTGTGGAACCTGGAGATATGGTGAACTAGAGAGATGGTTGTTAGGGTCTCTGATATGCCATCTCTAAAAATTTTACCATTGGCTCAGCACAGGAACTGGCTTAACAACCAGCCATAAAGGAGACCTACAAGCAGAAGGGACAACTCTTCTTGAACCCATAAGATCAAGAGGTCCCGCCTTCTCTTGTGAGCTTGTGTTACTTTACTAACAGAATATATTAAAATCCAGCTATCTATTTTTAAACCTTGCTTAGTTTTCTGAAAACTTTAACTTGTTCGAATAAAGAGAACCTTTGAAAAGGGAATATTAGTGTTCTATGGTCTTTTAGGTATATGTGTGATCATGATCAAAGTACAGCAGGCTTGGGTCTATGGGTGGCACAGGCAAATGGGCATCTTTTTCCTGTGCAGATATTGACAACATATCACCATCAAAAAAAGTAATCTCCTATAATGGTTATTACACGGTCACAAAATTCTAAACTGGATAAGGATCAGTGGACCCCCAAAAATGTTTTGTGTTAAAAAAATGGTTTTTAAGAAGGAGGGTTCTTATGGGTGTTAAAAGCTGGCCTTGATTATGCAAATCTGGTCCTGATTATGATGAAAACAATTATTATTTATTGTGTTTATTACAGGGGCGGACTGACCATTTGGAAACTCGGGCACTGCCCGAGGGCCCGGGGTCAGTAGAGGGCCCCATGAGATGCCCCTGGTACCTTTTTCATAGGCCTTTTTGATTTTGGGCAAGGACACAGGGGCTCCATGATCCCCTATTGCCAGGGGGCCCAATGAGTTGTCAGTCCACCCCTGGTTTATTACATATGCAGGTTATGTTTCCTTTTCTGTAGGCATATTTATTGTGTTTATTACATGTGCAGGTTCAGCTTCCTTTTCTGTAATATTATTTTTGTCACATTTTTTTAACACTTGCTTACAAGATTTCTTATTACATTAACATGTACATATAAAAAGTAAACTGTTCTGATCTAAAAAGTTACTGCTTGGCTCGGCCATTCAAACTGGATGACCAGGGCACTTAGAGACCCAAATATAGGGCAGACGGGATGGCTTGGTGAAAAGGTTTGTATAAACCCGATTATAAATCCAAGCGTTCTCAGAGCACAACTCGTTAATTAAACACTACATTTTAGACATTGGCAGCCAGATGTAGATTGCAAACGGGAATTCTTTCCCCTTAAGATATTTAATCCTGAACACAATCTGTTTAAAACTCCTACATCATGTTTGTTTTGGCTCTTTTATAAATGTCACCCAAGAGCTTGCAAGGCAAACAGAATCTTTAACTCTGGCTGTGATTATTGACTCTGTTGGCTAAAACTCACAATTTCTACATTGATTTAAAAACACGCACACATTTCTAATATTAGTGCAACAAAGTGTACTGCTCAGTCCTAGGGGTCAGCTGTATTCTCAGTGATGTCACCGCTCTCTAGTGAATGGATAGGCTGTATTCTCAGTGATGTCACCGCTCTCTAGTGAATGGATAGGCTGTATTCTCAGTGATGTCACCGCTCTCTAGTGAATGGATAGGCTGTATTCTCAGTGATGTCACCGCTCTCTAGTGAATGGATAGGCTGTATTCTCAGTGATGTCACCGCTCTCTAGTGAATGGATAGGCTGTATTCTCAGTGATGTCACCGCTCTCTAGTGAATGGATAGGCTGTATTCTCAGTGATGTCACCGCTCTCTAGAGAATGGATAGGCTGTATTCTTAGTGATGTCATCGCTCTCTAGTGAATGGATAGGCTGTATTCTCAGTGATGTCACCACTCTCTAGTGAATGGATAGGCTGCATTCTCAGTGATGTCACCGCTCTCTAGTGAATGGATAGGCTGCATTCTCAGTGATGTCACCGCTCTCTAGTGAATGGATAGGCTGTATTCTCAGTGAAGTCACCGGTCTTGAGTGAATGGATAGGCTGCATTCTCAATGATGTCACCAATTTCTAGTGAATGGATAGACTGCATTCCAGTGATGTCACTGGTCTCTAGTAAATGGATAGACTGTATTCCCAGTGATGTCACAAGCCACTAGTGAATGGATAGGCTGTATTCTCAGTGATGTCACAAGCCACTAGTGAATGGATAGGCTGTATTCTCATTGATGTCACCGGTCTCTAGTGATTGGATAGGCAGTATTCTCAGTGATGTCACCAGTCTCAAGTGAATGGATAGGCTGCATTCTCAGTGATGTCACTGATTTCTAGTGAATGGATAGGCTGTATTCTCATTGATGTCACTGGTCTCTAGTAAATGGATAGACTGTATTCCCAGTGATGTCACAAGCCACTAGTGAATGGATAGGCTGTATTCTCAGTGATGTCACCACTCTCTAGTGAATGGATAGGCTGCATTCTCAGTGATGTCACCGCTCTCTAGTGAATGGATAGGCTGCATTCTCAGTGATGTCACCGATCTCTAATGAATGGATAGGCTGCATTCTCAGTGATGTCACCGCTCTCTAGTGAATGGATAGGCTGCATTCTCAGTGATGTCACCGCTCTCTAGTGAATGGATAGGCTGCATTCTCAGTGATGTCACCGCTCTCTAGTGAATGGATAGGCTGCATTCTCAGTGATGTCACCGCTCTCTAGTGAATGGATAGGCTGCATTCTCAGTGATGTCACCGGTCTCTAGTGAATGGATAGGCTGCATTCTCAGTGATGTCACCGGTCTCTAGTGAATGGATAGGCTGCATTCTCAGTGATGTCACCGATCTCTAGTGAATGGATAGGCTGCATTCTCAGTGATGTCACCGATCTCTAGTGAATGGATAGGCTGCATTCTCAGTGATGTCACCGATCTCTAGTGAATGGATAGGCTGCATTCTCAGTGATGTCACTGGTCTATCATGTGACAATAAGCTAACATACTGGTATTCTATATGTATGAATCCTGCAAATCCACTTTCGCAATGGAGGCTACATTACTGCTACTGTAAGAATGTTAGTATGTGGCCTACATGTCTGTACTGTGAGCGTGCCCATGCGGCATATAAAAGGACTGAAACATTCTGTAACACACAACAGCTGGGTGAAGGTCTAATCCTCTGTAAAGCGTGAGTAAGATGAGAATGATGCCTCTGGCCTTGGGACCATGTTTACCATGCAGAGGCTATTTATAATCCGTGATAACAACAGCACTTCGACCAAATCCCAAAACATCCCTGAGGTCTTGCCTTATACACAGGAATGCGGCCTTTGTCCACAAGTGGATTGTGCAACTTTTTCCGTTAACTCCGCTCTTAATGTCACGATTGGAGTTAAAGTGGTTTTCCACCCACTGATCCCTTTAAAGAGAACCTGTCTTACTTGTTTATTGTCTTTGTAAAAGGATCTGAAGGGTATAGACGAACAAAAGTATTTGGCCCCTATTTAGTTTTACCTGCTTTTAGCCTGACACTTTAACTTGAGTCAACAAAGAAGAGGAATGGGGTACCCCAATATTTGTTGACAGTCTAAACAGGTTTGTTTCATCATATATTACCATTAATCCAGGTCATGTTTCAGCTAGTAGTAGTTGGCTATATTCAACTGGGTTTGTTCTGTGATGTTGAAGACGTTTTGTAGCTTACCCAACCAGTGGCGAACTGACCATTTGGAAACTGGGGCACTGCCCGAGGGCCCGGAGTCAGTAGGGGGCCCCATGAGATGCCCCTGGTACCTTTTTCATAGGCTTTTTTGAGTTTGGGCAAGGACGCAGGGGCTCCATGATCCCCTATTGCCCAGGGGCCCCATGAATTGTCAGTCCGCCCTGTACCCAACAGACTTCTTCATTTCCAATGAGTGTAGGAACATACCCCCATATTTATATCTACACAGGTAGCATTGACTCCTTAAAGTGGTTGTAAAGGCTCAAGGTTTTTCACCTTTCTATGCATTAAGGCAAAAAACTTTGTGCAGCTCCCTCCCAGCCCCTCCTAATATTTACTGTGATTTAGCGATGCGCATGAGATCCTCAGCTCTCTGGGGCCACTGTTGATAAAAGGAAGCCAACAGCTCGATCTTCCACAATGATTATTTATTTATTTCAGGTATTTATATAGCGCCATAAATTTACGGAGCGCTTTACATATATATTGTACATTCACATCAGTCCCTAACCCTCAAGGGGTATACAATCTAAGGGCCCTAACTCACATTCATACATACACATGCTAGGTCCTATTTAGACAGGAGCCAATCAACCTACCAGCATGTCTTTGGAGTGTAGGAGGAAACCGGAGTACCCGGAGGAAACCCACGGAGGCACAGGGAGAACATGCAAACTCCAGGCAGATGGTGCCGTGGCTGGGATTCGAACCAACAACTCTAGTACTGCCAGGCGGAAGTGCTAACCATTTGAGTGTATTAATCCAGATGTGGTACAAAATAATACAGGACTTACATGTTTCGTTGTGTAGTCTTAGTCATAGCCGAAACGCGTAAGCCCTGTATTATTTTTTATCACATATGGATCAGCCAGCTTCCAGGTTTGCTCGGGCACTAGGAAAACACTACTAGCCAGTTCACTGACCACTCACCACCTCGGGGAATGACAACAGGTGTTTTCTAATATATTTTTCCCTGGAGACTCTACCTCCTCATTGGCTGAGATAGCAGCAGGAGCCATTGGCAGCAGGGCTGAGCCGCGGCTCTGTGTGCGAATGGACATACAGAGCAGCGGCATGAGAGCGAGCCTGCTTGTGTGAAAGTTGTGGAACCACCCTGTTCTAGTTATACAACCCCAACCTTAATGTCAGGAAGTCTGCATAGGTGTTAATTCTTCAGGTTACAAGGCTGGATCTGTGAACTGTTATCAAATGGTAGAGATGTTAAGATGGCATTATATTTCAGTATATAATAGAAATCATCACATTTTGAGGGGTTTCAAAAAATACTCTTTTTCTGGGCTTAGGTGAATGATGGAAAAAAAAGAAATAATCAAGAGGACCCTGAATGGTTAGAAACAGCTAATTTGAGCGAATATTACACTGGAACCGGGAAAAGTTTGTTTGCACTAGAATGCAGCAAGTTGTCCCAGCACCAGCTGGAGCCCCTGAAACGCATTGGATTGTACTAAAAGAAAGACATTACAGGTCTCTTAATAAATGCAGCGTACAACAAGAGCCACAGGCATGATGATCTCCTATGGAGAGTCTTCAGAGCCTACCCTTTGTCATGCTCCTCTCTGCTCCTTCCTTCATCAAAGCCGCTGCAAAACACTAAATTCAAAGCAAGAGAAGCATTGATCAAATGATAACATTTTCTCTAATTCAATATTTCTACAAGTTTTAGAAACTTAAATGTTCAATACTCCACAACAAAATCAGTAAATTACATAAATGTACTTTATTCTGATGATGTCCTTGTAAGGTAAGGAGGTGTAGCTTTTTTTTTTTAGGTAGTAAAAAAGTACTGAACATTTTTCATACAAAACAAACTATAGAAACAGTGCAGAAAATGAGATTAGACATAGTCCGTAGCTGATCAAAATAATACACGTTCATCGAGTATATACAGGCTTCATTATTTGTTTTGGTATACTGCCACCAAATCTAGCGAGATTCCCACTAAAAAAAGGTCTGAGGTATTAGAAGAAAACATACATGGATAGGGTAAAAGAAAGAAAAGTCGGAGTTGGGTAACAACTGAGAGGAGCCACTGTCACATCTAGGTCATGGGTGAAGGATGCATAAGGTCATAGTTGGTTCCTGAAGCAGTCGGTGCTCCTATGGTAGATTCAAATGCCCCATGTGAAGATATAATGAGCAAATGTATCTAGAAGGCCAGCAGATTAGACATAGTCCGTAGCTGATCAAAATATAACACGTTCATCAAGTACATACAAGCTTCGTTATTTGTTTTGGTATACTGCCACCAAATCTAGTGAGATTCCCACTAAAAAAAAGGTGTAAGGTATTAGAAGAAAACATGGATAGGGTAAAAGAAAGAAAAGGAGGAGTTGGGTAACCACTGAGAGGAGCCACTGTCACCTCTAGGTCATGGTTGAAGGATGCATGAGGTCATAGTTGGTTTCTGAAGCAGTCGGTGCTCCTATAGTAGACTCAAATGCCCCATGTGGAGATATAATGATCAAATGTATCTAGAAGGCCAGCAGATTAGACATAGTCCATAGCTGAGCAAAATAATACACGTTCATCGAGTACATACAGGTTTCGTTATTTGTTTTGGTATACTGCCACCAAATCTAGTGAGAGTTCCACTAAAAAAAAGGTCTAAGGTATTAGAAGAAAACATAGATGGATAGGGTAAAAGAAAGAAAAGGAGGAGTTGGGTAACAACTGACAGGAGCCACTGTCACATCCAGGGGCAGACTGACAACTCATGGGGCCCCCGGGCAATAGGGGATCATGGGGCCCCTGTGTCCTTGCCCAAACTCAAAAAAGCCTATAAAAAAGGTACCAGGGGCATCTCATGGGGCCCCCTACTGACCTCAGGCAGTGCCCGAGTTTCCAAATGGTCAGTCCACCCCTGGTCACATCTAGGTCATGGGTGAAGGCTACATGAGGTCAAAGTTGGTTCCTGAAGCAGTCGGTGCTCCTATAGTAGATTCAAATGCCCCATGTGGAGATAAAATTATCAAATGTATCTAGACGGCCAGCAGTCAGTCCCTCTATACGTTGTGAGTGGGTGAGTTCAGTAACCCATTCCTTGATAGAAGGCGGGTTAGTAGAGCTCGATTGTCTTGGTATTACCTTTCTAGCCACAATAGGAAAAAGAGCAGAGGAGGCCTTTCTTGGCCTTTGAGACCAACTCTGGGAGCTTAGAGAAAGGCCAATTTCTGCTGTTCCCTTAATGGATAGGCTTGTCACCTGTTCATATATCTGAAGGACCTGTGTCCAGAAGGGTAAGATCAAGGGGTAGGACAACCAAATATTCCGCATAGTACCTTTCTCTGTCAAACAATACCAACAACATACCAACACTGAGGAAAATATTTTATGTAAATGGCCAGGGACAGGACATCTCTACCAGTGTATGGGAATCTTTTAATTTTTCCCCCTGAATTTAAGGTGTAGCCTTTCAAAGCCTCCTGTACATAGATTTGTTTCAGTTAAAAGATACTTAAAAGATACTGTCATGTTCATATCTCTTTACATTTATTAACAGGGGGCGTTTTGGTCAAGTCCACAAGTGTGTAGAGATATCCTCCGGACTACGACTGGCTGCCAAAATCATTAAAGTCAAAGCTCCCAAGGACAGGGTATGTACGGATGACGGTTTCAAATGAGATATCCTAAAAATTGGCCCTGTAAAGCTGGCCATACACTAGTAGGCTTTCCTTAAAAAAAATGTTTTCTGAACGTTTATTTGATTTTCTAATGGTTAGTGCCCTGAAATCAACTGCAGGGACAAGAACATTTGAAGGACCAGGATGGAAATGTTCTCTTGCACAAATGAAATTCTAACTGTGAAACAACTTTTTGTTCAGGAAAAATCAACCATGTTGTAATGTTCAAAGAAAGAAATTTGCTTAATACGCCTGAGATTCCATTCAAACAGCAACACTGGATGAAATTTTAAGGGATTTTGAACAAAACTAGTTGACTCAACGATGGCAAGGTCAAATGAAATTTTTCAAAATTTTGGACATTTCAACAAAATTCTACCGATGTATGGCCAGCTTTAATTTAGCATGAATTGTTGGTTGGGTCAAGATATGGGTTGTTTGTATGCTTTGCTATACATGTCACAACACCTCCGAAGGATCCAAACCAGGCCAGGCCAGTCCACCAAAGAGGTAAGTGTCTTCATAGTACTGGCCTTCTCCAGGCTTGGAAAAAGGGACTGTGTCCAGACCTGTTCCTGCAGGTACGGAGGAAGGGACTGGGGGACAAAGATTGAACAAAAAGTATACATGAACAGAAGAAACAGAAGAAGAGCCAAACAATAAGTTCAAAAGTCCATATATTCTTTATTCTTGACAGTCTCCAAGAGCAGTAACACTACTGCACAGCTATTGAACTTTTCATATTTAGACATGTGCATGCTGGAAATGTTCATTTCATTTTGTTTCGGATGCATTTGTTCATAGAAGACTTTCGTTTCATCATGTTAATTATGTAGAACCGACTCATTTTCATTTTTGTTTCGTATCTTCGGCATTCGTTTCATATATTTGTTGGTCTGGATGGATTTGAAAAATTTAGCATTTTTTTCTGGAAGATTGCTATATATTCGATTTAATATTGAATTGGACAGATTTGAATATTTTTGGACACTAGTAAACCTACCAAGAGAAATGGCATGAGGGGATTGGACAACGTAGACATGGTGTCATGGGTGTAAAAGCAATCTGTGTAAAAAAAAAAAAAAAAAATCTTCATCACCCCCCACAAGTAGTACAGTGTCACCATGATGACACTGTACTGCTAGGGTGACAGTATGTAAAAAAACAAAACCTAAATAATAATATAAAAAAAAAATTTAAATTAAAAAAAAATAGTTTAACAATTATATTTTTTGGTTATAAACTAATTTGGGTTTTTTTTAAAAAAAGGTAACGGAATAAATTTTGGCCAAGATTTATGATGAAATATTATTTATTTGCAAAATTTTATAAGAAAAACACTTTTTTTCAACATTTTTGGACATTTTCATTTACATAGCAAAAAAAAATAAAAATCCCAGTGGTGAATAAATACCACCAAAATAAAGCTTTATCTGTCTCAAAAAAAATGCTAAAAAGTTCATATGGTTACAGTGTTGCATGACCGCGCAATTGTCATTCAAAGTGTAATAGCACTGAAAGCTGAAAATTGGCCTGGATAGGAAGGGGGTAAAAGTGTCCGGACTTGAAGGGGTTAAATTGATCACAAAACTTGTGCCACAGTTTATATATTGTTGTACGGGAAACTCTTCCCCAGATGACAAAGAAGAGAAGGATTTCCCTGCTACACTTAAATGGCAATATCTACGAGTTTTCTTACTACGAGGATAATTGCCCGTGCAAGTCAGCCAGGTAGGTTGATGGCGAATTTATTCCAGCCAGACGCAACTGCTCTACGGAACAGGCTTTTGAGAGAGAATGTATTCATCATATCACATTTATCTGACAGGGGTCATGGTAGGGGTCTCATACAATGAGCCTTGAAGAGAGCTAGATCAAGGAATGGAAAGGATCTTTTGATTGATATGGCAAAAACAGAAATGTCATCGTGATGATAATGGTCCAGTTACTTTTGTCACCACTTATTCCAAAGAATACCATCAAAATAATAAAAATGATTTAAAAGAATCTACCTATCCTGTATGCAGATAAGTTTGTATATGGTGTTACAAAAAGGTTGTCGTTTTTCTAGCCGACGAAGGAAAGGGGGTCATAGGGAATAGCTTTTTTTCTTTATTTTCACTTGGTGAGCTAGTCAGTAAATCTGTTAATTTTCAACTTCCTTTAACAAGACAAGCTGTCCGGCAAAAATGGCACTTAGAGGGTTGAGAAGAAAGAAAAAGACTAGGTGACAGGTGAGTGCCAATAGTAGGCACTCGTCGGCTCGAAAAACGACAATCTTTTTGTAACACCGTATACAAACCTATCTGCATACAGGATAGGTAGATTCTCATAAATCATTTTTATTATTTTGATGGTATTCTAAAATGGTGACAAAAGTAACTGGACCATTTTCACCACGATGACATTTCTTCTTTTGCCATATCAATCAAAAGATCCTTTTCCATTCCTTGATCTAGCTCTCTTCAAGCCTCGTTGTATACAGTGGTGTCCCTAGGCAGGTGCGGGGGGCGCGCGCCGCACCGGGTGACAACTTCCACATGGGGTGACACCGGACCCGCTCCACGAAAAGGTAAGTTGTAAAGCAAGCTGACGATCAGGATGGATCGGATCTGCAGATTGAGCATAATGGATCGGAGTCCAAGCCATTATGCTCCCCAGTCTGCAGATCCGATCCATCCTGCGGGGATCGTCAACATGCAACCTATACGGGGTGACACTGGACCCGCTCCAGAAAAAGGTAAGTTGTAAAGAAAGCCGACGATCCCAGCAGGATGGATCGGATTTACGGATTGGGGAGCGTAATGCATCGGCCTCTGATCCATTATGCTCAATCCGCAGATCCGATCCATCCTGCTGGGATCGTGAGCATGCAACCAGGGGCAGACTGACAACTCATGGGAATAGGGGATCATGGGGCCCCTGTGTCCTTGCCCAAACTCAAAAAAGCCTATGAAAAAGGTACCAGGGGCATCTCATAGGGCCCCCTACTGACCCCGGGCCCTCGAGCAGTGCCTGAGTTTCCAAATGGTCAGTCCGCCCCTGTAGAAGTGCTAACCATTTAGCCACTGTGCTGCCCGACATT
The DNA here is from genome assembly GCF_062004578.1 of Staurois parvus. Classification (NCBI taxonomy): domain Eukaryota; kingdom Metazoa; phylum Chordata; class Amphibia; order Anura; family Ranidae; genus Staurois; species Staurois parvus. Next base: position 79,646 of record NW_028319135.1, read on the forward strand.
TAATATTTCATAAAATGTCTTTTGCCTTCACCAATAGATTCTAATGACTCTATTGACACCGGACCTGCTCCACGAAAAGGTAAGTTGTAAAGCAAGGCGACGATCCCCACAGGATGGATCGGATCTGCGAATTGAGCATAATGGATCGGAGTCCGATCTGTTATGCTCAATCCACAGATCCGATCCATTCTGCGGGGATCGTTGGAGGGGGTGTCACCAAGTGTTACCGCACCGGGTGGCACCAACCCTAGGGACGCCCCTGGTTGTATGAGACCCCTACCATAACCCCTGTCAGATAAACGTGATATGATGTTAATACATTCTCTCTCAAAAAGCCTATTCCGTAGAGCAGTTGCGTCTGGCTGGAATAAATTCGCCATAGGGAATAGCTTTAAGGTTTTTTTTTTCTTTATTTTCACTTGGTGAGCTAGTCAGCAAGTCTGTTAAATTTCAACTTCCTTTAACAAGACAAGTTGTCCGGCAAAAATGGCACTTAGAGGGTTGAGACAAACCATCTACCAATGACAGTGGTGCTTACAATCAGGAGATGTATATTATATAGGGCGCTTGTTAGAGCCCCACCTCTGTGGCTTTAGGATAAAGGTGCCAGATGGATATAAGGGATGGATGGATGGGAGCAGTAACACTCAGGCAGCTCTTCTTAGAGTGGAAGCAAGGCTCTAATGCAGTAAACATGAAAAAGAGAGGAAAGCGCCTCTAAGTGCAGTATTGACAATTTATTAGTGAACAATAGATATGTATCTTGTAAGTGCAATGTATCTATTGTTCACTAATAAATTGTCAATACTGCACTTAGGGGCCTCTTCCTCTCTTTTTTGTGCTCACAATCAGGGCTGTTGTTAGAAACCATGGAGCCCCATAAAGCCAGCCTGACAGGGCCCCCTCCCAAAAAAAAATCTCTGTTTACTATGCTTCAGTTATGAATGAACACAGTGAGTGATCAGTACTGATCACTCATTGTATTCATTCATTGAAAGGAAGGGGCTGTTAGATATGACATATTTACCGTACCCGTCACCCACTCTCCATCCTGATGGATCCTGTTGTGTGCTGGCAGCTGCCGGTGGGAGGGAAGCTGGCAGCAATGCGGGGGTGGGTGCACACAGGAGGGCTTGGGCAGTGGGGGGGAAAGGTATGGTGCACAGGGAGGGTGATGGGTGTGGTGGTGGAGGGGGCAATTACTGGAACTGATCCTCCTGTATGGCTCTCTCTGCAGCAGCTGAAATCCAGCAGGAGGGACAGCGGAAGAAACCAGCCTTCAGCTGCTGCTGGGGATCGGTTCCAGTAATCGCCCCCCCCCCCCCCCCATGCTGATCATCTTCCCTGCCCGCATCAAATTCACCTAGTTACCTGGGCTCCTCTGCTGGCCTGGGCTCCGTACAGGAGGACTGGTGATACCCCCTTATCCATGGCCCTGCTTACAATGGTCAGCTTTTATTCATTTATGTAAAATCTTCATCCCAAATGGAGAAAAACACAGTTGCTGTAAATGATTATAAAGTGTTAGCTGGAGTTCAGCTGAAATTTGTTAGTCAAATGCATCTAAATCTGCTAGTCCATCTAGCACTACCCTTTCCCCAGACTGACAATGCTGCTGTCCAGTGGTGGCTCTGTTGTTCCTCCATCCTGAGTGGTGACACCCCAAGTCACGAAGTGTGTTACTGGCTAGATCACCAGGGGAAAAATATTGGCAAAAAAAAAAAAAGAAAACTAATGCAGCCACCACATGTAAGGATTTATAAGGTGCAATATTTAAAATTTTTGTTTTTTAATATCCCTTTACCACATTCAGTTCCAGATACATTAAAGCCCAATTCCCATTTTAATTTCCCCCCCTCATCCTGGAGCTTCACTTATTTATTTAACTCCAGGGACATCCCTAGGCAGGTGCGGGCCTCACCAGGTGACACCTACCGCATGGGGTGACACCGGACCCTCTCTACGAAAAGGTAAGTTGTAAAGCAAGCCGACGATCCATGCTGGATGGATCGGATCTGCGGATTGAGCATGATGGATCAGAGTCCGATCCATTCTGCTCCCCAATGTGCAGATCCGATCCATCCTGCGGAGATCGTTGGCTTGCTTTACAACTTACCTTTTCGTGTAGCGGGTCCGGTGTCACCCTGTATAGGTTACATGCCGACGATCTCCGCAGGATGGATTGGATCTACGGATTGGGGAGCATAATGAATCGGACTCCGATCCATTATGCTCAGTCCACAGATCTGATCCATCCTGCGGAGATCGTCGACTTGCTTTACAACTTACCTTTTTGTGGAGCGGGTCCGGTGTCACCCCGTATAGGTGGCATGCCGACGATCCCCGCAGGATGGATCGGATCTGCGGATTGGGGAGCATAATGGATCAGACTCCAATCCGTTATGCTTGATCCGCAGATCCGAACCATTCTGCGGGGATCGTTGGCGGGGGTGTCACTAAGTGTTACCGCACCGGGTGACACCAACCCTAGGGTGCCCCTGTTTAATCCCCACCCAACATTTTCCCTTGCAACTCCCCTCCCAACAATATTTTTTTTCTATATTAAAGAAAAATACAGATTCTAATATTGCAAACAAATTTTGAAATGAACAACAAATTCAAAAGATTTTCACACGTTAAAGTTCACATAAAAATTCCATGGTTGGGTTTGGCCCTACAGGCCGTAGTTCTTTATACAACAGCTCTGGTATAGGAACCGACTTATGGGTTTAAAATACGGACAGGAATTGTTATTTTTACTGTAGCCTTGGGCTGAGGCGAGACAACTCATTAATATGTTTTCAATATTTTAATATGTTTTCAATATTTGAACCCGTCCTGTATGATCTCAGCCTCCTCCTGAAGAGCTGGCCTTTAGCGTGGAGACGCAGCGCGGCCGATCTGTCAAACGGCTGTGGGGTAAATCTGCATATTCATAAGTCGCTCAGTGGGAGTCGCTGTCAGATCCTTGTTAGATGGCAAGATGGGAGGGCTAGAAAAGGGCACCGGGCCCGCATAATTGTCAGGATGGAGATGTTGTCTAGTGAGGCAGTGGGAATAATTAGCAGTATATTTACTCGCCTTGTATGGGGGAATAGATATGTCAATAAAATGGTAATTTGTCCCTTTTTTTCTTTCCAGGACGAGGTGAAGAATGAAATTAATGTCATGAACCAGTTAAACCATGTGAACCTGATCCAGTTATATGACGCCTTCGACTGCAAAAATGACTTGACCTTGATCATGGAATAGTATGTATGGTGTTGGGTGAGGGGAGGGTGTGTATATATTGTTGCTGCCCAAGACCTCGGTGGAGGGTTCTTCTCATGCTCCAAGCAAGCTTCCATTCATCATATAGGAAATCCTTTTAGGGCTCATGTACACGGGGTGTTTGGAAAACTCTTCTGAACGATGGAAACTGACTGCTGGAAAATGTAGGTCAAAAAACATCAGTTTATGCGCGTTTGCATTCAGAAGCGTTTTAAAAGATAACTTCAGGAGACCTTCCAAAATGCCCAGAATGCACTGAAAAATAGTAAAAACTTAACTATTTCAGACATTTTGTGAGAAATAGAGAGAGCAGAAGCAGAAAGAGAAGTATGTGTGGAGATGACCTGTCTTTTCTGATTGTAGTCACTATGGATCCCATCATGAGCATAATGCGGCGCGTTCTACCATTGTTTCCTTCACGCAAAACCTGGAACTGACTGCGCTGGTGTACCGGGTCCATTTGAATACATGGAAAATGCTTTGCATGCATTTCTGATGATGGAAAAAGGCTCTGGACAGCATCTGGATATGGAACAGTTAAAAAACGCTTCTAAACACAGTCAACTGCGTTTACAAGCATTTGGTGCTTGAAACGCTGATAAAAACTACTCCTGAACGCAAGTTTGGTGCGTTTAAAAAAACTACTGTAAACTCAACTGCCTGTAAATGACTGTAAACGATGATGTGTACATGGACACATAGGAAAACATTAGGGAGAGTTCAGGGGCTGCTGAAAAAAGCGCAGAAAAGCTCCTGAACATCAGTTTAGGAGCTTCAGTATACATGAACCCTAAGGTTGCATTCACACTTGAGCATTTTGTAGCTTGAAACTCGAACTTAAAAAATCAATTGTTCTCCATGGTGTCTGTTCACACCTGATCACCTGAAAAGGCACCCTATGGAACAATTGATTTTTTAAGTTTGAGTGTTTTTGGAGCTTGGAGGTTCAAGCTACAAAACGCTCAAGTGTGAATGCATCCTACACCAGTGGTTCTTATTTTTCATACAATTTCTAACAAAGCACAATGAACAGACACAAAACATCGTAAAGCGGACTTTTCAAGCAGTATGGGTTCACATGTCTACTAACATGGCTCAACAGACTTTTCAAGATTCAGGCCTCATGCACACTTTTAAAAACGCCAGTAGCATTGGCTGTATAAAGTCGTGTTAAAAACATGAGTTTTTCCGCATTAGCGTTTAGCTGCATTTTGCTGCGTCTGGACACGTTTTGCAGCATTAGGACTGATAGCTCCCATTCTTTGTAGGTCTTGATAAAGCAGTTTTTCTCAACCGGCGGCCATGGCCCACTGCTGGGTCCGAGTCTCCCTCCTCCGAGGCTTCCAAGTAGCAACTGATCCCCTTACCTCCCACAGTGCCTCCCAGGTCCCATAGTGTCACCCACACCTCTTATATTGGCTTGCAGTGCCACGCAACCCGCTACTGTGCCCTCAGGTTTCCTGAGAGCCCTCAGCTCCCACAATGCCCCTAAACCTTCCTATTTCCAGACCTTCAGCCAACTGTAGATCTCTTAAACTTCCACAGCCCCCCAACTCCCATTGTCCCACGTACCCTGTCATATTGGCCCCCAGTGCTCCTAAACTCTCTGCAGTGCCTCCTAGTCCCCTGAAAGCCATCAGCTCCCACAATGCCCTTCAATCTCCCTCCTTCCAGACCTCAACCAGCTGCTGACCTTCTAACCTCCCACAGTGGCTCCCAGCTCCCATAGTGCCATGCACCCTCCCATATTGACCTGCAGTGCTCTTCAACTCCCCACAGTACCTCCAGGCCCCTGAGAGCCCTTTGCTCCCACATGGCCTATCAATGACCCACAACACTCTTCTGCCCCCAGTGCCCCTAAACTCCCTTCAGTACCCCATGGTCCCATGAGAGCCCTCAGCCCCCACAATGCCCCTAAATCTTCCTATTTCCAGACCTTCAGCCAACTGCTGATCTCCTAAACTCCCACAGCCTCCCAACTGCCATAGTCCCACGCACCCTCTCATATTGGTGCCCAGTGCCCTTAAACTCTCTGCAGTGCCTCCTAGTCCCCTGAAAGCCATCAGCCCCTACAATGCCCCTCAATCTCCCTCCTTCCAGACCTCAACCAGCTGCTGACCTTCTAACCTCCCACAGTGGCTCCCAGCTCCCATAGTGCCACGCAACCTCCCATATTGGCCTGCAGTGCACTTCAACTCCTCTCAATACCTCCAGGCCCCCGAGAGCCCTTCACCCCCTGGTGGCTGACGTTTGGCAACTCGAACTTTCAGCTCCCTCCACAGATTTTCAATCGGATTATGGTCTGTAGACTGGCTAGGCCACTCCAGGACCTTAATGTGCTTATTCTTGAGCCACTCCTTTGTTGCCTTGGCCGTGTGTTTTGGGTCATTGTCATGCTGGAACACCCATCCATGACCCATTTTCAATGCCCTGGCTGAGGGAAGAAGGTTCTCACCCAAGATTTGACAGTACATTGCCCCATTCATCGTCCCTTTGATGAAGTGCAGTTGTCCTGTCCCCTTAGCAGAAAAACACTCCCAAAGCACAATGTGTCCACCACCATGTTTGACAGTTGGGATGGTGTTCTTGGGGTCATAGGCAGCATTCCTCCTCCTCCAAACACGGCGAGTTGAGTTGATGCCAAAGAGATTGATTTTGGTCTCATCTGACCACAACACACTCAACCAGTCCTCCTCTGCATCATTCAGATGTTCAGTGGCAGACTTCAGACGGGCCTGGACATGGGCTTTCTTGAGCAGAGGGACCTTGCGGGCACTGCAGGATTTCAGTCCTTGTCAGTGTAGTGTGTTACCAATTGTTTTCTTGGTGACTGTGGTCCCAGCTGCCTGGAGATCATTGACAAGATCCTCACATGTAGTTCTGGGATGATTCTTCACTGTTCTCATGATCATTGACAATCCACGAGGTGAGATCTTGCATGGTGCACCAGATCTAGGGAGACTGACAGTTGTTTTGTGTTTCTTCCATTTGCGAATGATTGCACCAACTGTTGTCACCTTCTCACCAAGCTGCTTGGCCATAGTTTGGTAGCCCAGTCCAGCCTTGTGTAGGTCTACAATATTGTCCCTGACCTCCTTGGACAGCTCTTTGGTCTTTGCCATGGTGGAGAGTTTGTAATCTGATGGTTTGATTGCTCATGTGGACAGGTGTCTTTTATACAGGTAACACAATGAGATTAGCAGCACTCCCTTTAAGAGACTGCTTCTAATCTCAGCTTGTTACCTGTATGAAAGACACCTGGGAGCCAGAAATCCTGCTGAATGATAGGGGATCAAATACTTATTTCCCTCATGAACATGCAAATCAGTCATCATTTGTTAGACATGCAATTCTTTTGAATTTGTTGTTGCTATTCTGTCTCTCAGTGTTACAATACACCGAACATTCGATTTTTAGACTGATCATTTCTTTGTGAGTGGGCAAACATTCAAAATCAGCCGGGGAGCAAATACACATTTCCTTCACTGTAGCTGTAAACCCTCTCTGTATAATCTCACAGAAGCTTTAAAAATATTTCAAAAGTAAGTTTTAACCTTTTTAAACCAGCAGCTTTCAATAAAATAAACCCTGGTGATCCAGCCATAAAGGTCTTTGTTCAGGCACTTCCTGTTAAAGGGTGACAATGCTGTGCCCTTGTCTCCAAGTTGCTTTCCTGCGTTGTCACTTGGGCTTGTAATAGAGAATACAAGTGCCCATTTTAAAGCAGAGTTCCACCTGAAAAAAAAAAAAAAAAGTCAGCAGCTACAAAAACTGTAGTTGCTGACTTTTAAAATACAGCCACTTACCTGTCCCTCGGTCCAGAAGTATCCTCACCACGGCTGCTTTCACCAGCCGTCCTGTATTCCAGGCGTTGGCATCTTCAGTGTGGGCACCCGGCTGTGACAGTTTGCGGCTTCACAGTTGGGTGCCCACTGCACGAGAAGCGCTGCACTTTGTGAATGGCCCCGTAGTTTTCTGGGACCTGTCACGTGTCCCAGAAGACTTTGAGGAGGGAGGGGGGGAGAACAACTTCCGCTTCCGATCGCAGCGGAAGTGGGAGAGGGTACCTGTCAAATTCAGCTACCTGCTCCCCCCGATCCCCAAAGGTGCCAATCCTTCATGGGGAGCTGCGGACAAATGCTTAAAGTGGAACTTCCCATTTTGGGTGGAGCTCCGCTTTAACACATTACCTAGGCATGGTTTACTGTTGTCACCATCAGGAAACCCACCCTTAGAAATGCTATGTAGCCATGCAGACATGAAGTGGCTGCAAAGAGGGCGGAGGAGATTTGCGGGGCCAAGATGCAACAAAGAATAAATAAGATGAAAAAATGTTGACAATTTTAATTTGTATTTTATTTTGTTTTTCTCAGTTTGGACGGTGGAGAATTATTTGACCGGATCACAGATGAGAACTACCATCTGACAGAACTGGATGCCATAATGTTCACCAAACAGATCTGCGAAGGGATTTATTACTTGCACCAGCAGTACATACTCCACCTAGACCTGAAGGTGAGGGCATAACTTTTGGGCAGCAATTTAGCTCTTCACAAACTTTGTTCATGTGCTGTCACCATTATCATCGCTGTCTCCCATCCTCTGTCAGCATTTTTGTTTTTTTTCTCAGAAATAGACACCATCTGGCAATTTAACATTTGGATCCATAAATAGAAATACATGGTATAAAATTCACACATTCCTAATTCCTCTTTGTTGCCTTGACTTTGATTTCTTTCTTTTTTTAAAAAAAGCTGGGATTTCAAACCACTTTTAATTTTGTCAGTTTTATTTTATACATTTTTATTTTTAAAGCTGAACTCCTAAAATTTTTCAAAACTTTCAATAAAATATATTCCTTAGTAGCCAAGAAGGACATAAATCCTTGCACCAGATGGCTCTGCAAACCCAAATACAACCTTGTAAAAGTTGCAGTGACATCATCGTTGTGCTGTACATAGCCTGTGCAGAGAGCAGAGTTGTGGGAGGTGCCCAGCAGATAGCCACCCAAAACAGAAAACTACAGGAGGGGGCGGAGACAAGACCAGTCACCCTGTACAAGGAGAGAGATCAGCAGTGAGCGGTCTTTGTTACAAGAAGTCTCAGAAAAAGGCCTGGATTCTTTCAAGGGTACCCTTGGAAATGTCATCTATGACGAAACGCGTTGGATGAAGCTGGAAGCTGTCACGTTCTTGCGCGTGCGCGCTCCTGCTTTTGGTGAAATCCTTGTTAAAGCGGAGCTTGGTGGCGCTTTCATTAGAATGCCTGTATACAAGATCTTTATGTGAATTTTTATTACCTTCTTCTATTTTTTTTTTTATTTAAATATTTATTAAATTTTTCATGTTAATACAAAAACCCCAAAAGGGGAAAAAGTTCTCATACAAATAAACATTTATAACATTTCTACCTTTCCCTTACTAAAAACTCTTTTCTTTCCCATCCCACTATCCCCCCTTCCCGCCCCTCATCCCCCCTCCTCCCCCTCTGCAGACTCTAGCCCATTCTAATCTCTTGAGGCTTATTAATTTTTTGCTAACATCCTAGTTCATATTTTCCTATATTTCTCTTTCAATCCTGCTCTTTCCCACTTTTCCCATCTCCTAAAATAAACTCTCATCCTATCTTCCTGCATATGGTATGATCTTTCCATTCTACCTATCTGGTTTACTCTATTAATCCAGTCTTCCTCCTTCGGTACCTCAGCTTTCCTCCAAAACTTGGGTATCAACCCTTTCGCCGCATTCAAGAAGTACCAAATACCTGAATCTTTATATTTATTTACAGGTGTCTCCACATTGTGTAGGAGGCACGTCATTGGGTCTAACCCTATGTCAATTTCAGTTATTTCTTCAATCAATTTGACTATTATCTTCCAAAAAGCCTGGATTTTCGGACATTCCCACCATATGTGAAACACCGTGCCTATCTCTCCACATCCTCTCCAACACATATTTGAGTTTTCCCCATTCAACTTGTGCTCTACACTCGGTGTGATGTGCCATCGTGTCACACACTTATAATTAACCTCAACCTCTCTCATACTAACATTGTCGTGTATCAATCTAAACATCTTTCTCTGTCTATCTTCATCAAACCCAACTCCCATATCGCTTTCCCATTTTGTAATAAAAATTAACTTTGTGTTTGTGTCTAATTCGGTGAGTATTCTATACACTTTTGAAATACCGTGCTTCCCATCCCTTCGTGTCTCTAACAACCTTTCAAACATATTCCACTCCTGTTTTATTCTCAGGGGTTTCGGTAGGTTTCCAATAAAACATTTCAATTGATGATATTTCCACTCATCTATTCTAATAAAATATCTCCCTTCTTCTCTATTAAATCTTTAAGTGTTCTCAATTCCCCCTCCACCAAAACATCTCTCAGTTGGGTATCCTCCTTTCTAAACCATATCCCTGATATCTTATTCTTTCCCGGGGGAAAGTACTCAGTATTTGTGAGAGGCATTAATATAGAATTAAATTCCCATTTCATGTTTTTGTGTAAATTGTCCCATACCCTAAAAACATTTAAAGTGTAAATACTTGTGCTTTCTTTAATTCCCCTGAACTGTGGTGGAACCCATATCATCTGACTCAATCTAATACCACTAAGATCATTTTCAATTGTTACCCAACTTTTCCCCTTATGGTTAAATGTCCAGTCATATATGCTTGCTAAGACCACTGCTTTATAGTATCTTTTGACATCTGGTAGACCCAATCCCCCTTTCTCTTTAGTCCTACTCAATGTTTCATATGCTATTCTAGGTTTTTTATTCTTCCATATGTATCTTGTTAACATTTTTTTCATTATCTTAAAGAAGGCTTCTGGAATTTTAATTGGTACCATTTGAAATCTATACAGTATTTTAGGCATAATTACCATTTTGACCAGGTTTATACGTCCTATCCAGGATGGATTTCCTCCTTCTAGTCTTTTTAGATCTTCCCTGATCTCATTTATCAAAGAGATATAGTTTAATCTATACAAATGCTTATATGAGGCAGTGAGTTTTATTCCTAGGTATTTTATCTCTTTTTCTCTCCATATAAAGGGGAATTCTTTTTGTAGTTTTTCTTTTTCATTCTTTGATGTATTAATATTCAGGATCTCTGTTTTTGTTGGATTAATTTTTAAATTTGATAGTTCCCCGTACTCCTTCAGAATCTTCATTATATTTGGGAGAGTTATTCGGGGATTCCCCACATAGAACAATAAGTCGTCCGCAAAGGCCGCTACTCTATGTTCTATGGATTCTATCTGAATTCCCTTTACCGATCCACTATTTCTTATTATTGACAACAGAGGTTCGAGTGACAATACATATAGCAGAGGGGACAGTGGACAGCCCTGTCTTGTACCATTAGACATTCCAATGGGTTCTGATCTCTCCCCATTTACCGTGATGATTGCAGTAGGCTCCCTATATAATTTACTTATCCACTCTCGCATTCTATCACCTATCCCCAGCACTTTTAAGTTGTCCATCATAAAGCCCCAGTCCACTCTATCAAATGCCTTCTCTGCATCAATTGACAAGAGCACCACCGGGGCTTTCCCTTTTCTACTTTTCTGAATAAGCATCAGGGTTCTCAAGCCGTTATCTCTACCTTCTCTCCCCGGTACAAAACCCACCTGGTCTCCATGGATCCATTCAGGCATCAGATCCCTCAACCTGTTTGCTAACACCTTTGCATACAGTTTAGTGTCAGTGTTCAATAATGAGATAGGTCTATAGCTGGAGCACTGAGATGGATCTTTTCCCTCCTTGTGAATAAGTACTACATGGGCCTGTAGGGATTCTCTCCTCACTTCCATCCCACCTCCCAGAGCATTCATATATTTCTCCAGCTTGGGTAACAGTACTTCACTAAATTTCTTATAGTACTTAACTGTATAGCCATCCGGGCCTGGGCTTCCCCCCCCCCCTGTGCTTTTTAATGCTATTTTAATTTCTTCCTGGGAAATTTCTGCGTCTAGGGAGTTCAACTGTGCTTCACTTAGTTTTGGTAATCCCGCATTTTTTAAGTATGTCATCTTTTTTTCATTAATTCCCTCTTGAGCTTCTTTTAGAGGGCCTTGTGGGCTAATATTATATAACTTTTTATAGTACTCCGTAAACACTTAAATAATCTCTTTATTTGAGTGGACCAACTCCCCCTTTGAGCTTTTTATCTTTTCTATATAGTTCCTATTTTTCTTTTTATTCAAAGCTCTCATTAGATATCTTCCTGGTCTGTCTCCCCATCTATATCTCTCGTTCAAAACCCTGTTGTATACTCTTCTCTTCTCCTCATCCATCAACCTCTCTAGCTCATCTTTTTTATCCAATAACTTCTGTCTCGTATCTTTTGTTATTTTCTTCTTATGTATCTGCTCCAAGTCCAATATTTCTTTTAAGAGCCCACTGACCCTCTCTCTTCTTTCCTTTTTCTTCCTTGCTCCTGCCGCAATCAAGATTCCTCTTATGAATACCTTGTGGCTTTCCCAGACTGTAGCTATCGATACTTCCTCTGTTTCGTTCTCCTTAAAGTATGCCTTAATCTCTTTCTCGATTTTCTGAACTACCTCCTCATCCAGAAGAAGAACTCATTTAACCTCCACCCTAATCCTCCAGTCCACCTTCTTCCCCATCCCATTTTCATTACGACCGGAGCATGATCCGAGAACGTCCTTGTCTCTATGTCAATTTTAACCAGATGATCTATAAGTTGATGGTCTATTAGGATGTAATCTAATCTCGAGTATATGTCATGTGCATTAGAGAAGAAGGTATAGTCTCTGTCTTTCATATGCGTTATTCTCCAGGTGTCCACTAGTTGATATTCATGCATCACTTTTTTCAAAGTTCTCAGAGACCTACTCCCCTCTCTTTGCACAGAAGAGGTATTATCCTTTTGTGGGTCCATACAAAAATTTAGGTCTCCAGCTACTATCAAACGCCCTTTTTTAAATTTCATTAATTTTTTCAACAGACCCTTCATATACATCTCCGGGTTTTTATTAGGGCAGTATATATTGGCTAAAGTACACTCAATCCCCTGAAGTCTACCTTTTAAGAATAAAAACCTCCCCTCCGGGTCGGTTCTTCTATCCTCCAGCTCAAATGTCATATTCTTTGCCAAACCTATTGCAACCCCTTTTGCTCTTTTAATTGGAGAATCTGCATAGTACCATGTTGGGTAGTATTTGGATTTCAATTTCACGTTTGCCTCTATCTCAAAGTGCATCTCCTGTAAAAATACCACTGACGTCGCCCTATGATGTAACTCATTAAACAACCTAAATCTCTTCCCTGGACAACTCAGCCCATTCACATTATAGGTTATAAACTGTATTTCTTCCATCATTCCCAATTAACTCCATCTCTCTTCCAGATTGCCTCTTCCTCTTTATCCCTTCTGTCATGCAGAGTATTGACCCAATACCTCCTCCCCTCCCTCCCTCCCACCCAACTCCCGACCCCTCCCCCCTCCCTCCTACCCTCCCAACCCGCCCCATTTAGGCTTTCCATTTGCCTATTCATCTTTTGAGGGACCCACTCCTCCATAGATGTAAACCTAGGGGCTGAGCTCTACCCATACACGGCGCCCTCCCCCCCCCCTCCCCGGATACCCTTGGACTATCTTTAAGATTTCATTAAGTTCCAGCAAAGTTCTAGAGTCTCAGAAGAAGAATATTATAAAAGAAAGGAGAAAAAAAAAAAAAAACCCTTCTATATTGATAAAGAGAAGGAGAGAGGGGGGGAGAGAAGAAAAAAAAAACCAAAAAAAAAAACCCTTCAAATCTCCCCTATTTATGTCCTTCTAACTAAATTCCACTCTTCTTTTATTTTTTTTTTTCTAGCTTCACAATCCCCTTTCCTCCTCCCACCCTGGGATCTCCACTATTTGTAAATCGAGTCTCTTAAAAAAGTCTCTCAAGTCTTCAGGGAATCTTAAGTGAGCTGTAACTCCGTTCTTCCACCCGATTAAGGATTCTGGTATACCCCATCTATAGTGCACATTCTGCTTTCTCATTTGCTCTAATAGGGGTTTCAAAGTTCTCCTTCTCCATATTGTCTCTGATGTCAAATCCGCATAAATCTGTATATCCATATCTTTATATTTAATATTTGCTTTTCCTTTTGTCTTTTTCCAAATCTCTTCTCTATCACCTCTTATCTGGAATTGGACAATTATATCTCTTGATTTCTCTATTCCACCTCTTTGTTGCATTCTTCCTACTCTATATGCACCTTCAAGATTCACCGCTTCTGTTTCTGGTTTATCCAATATAAAGTTTATAATTCTACATATTATGCTGCGTATCTCTTCTCCCTTTATGAGCTCTGGCACTCCTCTTACTCTGAGATTGTTTCTCCTCTCTCTATTTTCTTGTACCTCCATCTTATAGAGTAGTTTCTTTTGTTCTTTCCTGATATCGATTGTTCTCTTTTCCAATTCAGAAATGTCATGGGTGTGGTTTTTAACTCTTTCCTCCGTTTCCTCTACCCTCAGTAATATCTGTCCCAAATCACTCCGAATATTGACCAGTTCATGCTTTATCGTTCTTTCTAAATTTTTAAACATATCCGCCATCTCCTTCTTATTTGGGACTTGTAGCTCCTTATCTGACTCTCTTATCTCCAAATTTTCCTTTGTTTGTTGGTTGCTATGTTGTATTACTACTGAGGGTTTAGGGCTATCTTCCAAGCTTATTTCCAGTTCACTTTTTTCCCCAATCACTTGAGACCTTTCTGGGGTCATATTACCTTGAGACGTATATTTTTTTATTGTACTTGTCTGAGACCCCTTTGTCCCACTACATTTCACGCTTTTATTTTTCATCTTCTAGGCTCTACTTTTCCTCCTTTTCTCCTTATTCGCACTTACGAAAGCTGGAACCACAGTAAAATCTAGACACCTTGGGCCTGGTGGTCAAATTTCAATCCTCTTTATTATTTTATCCGTTTTTCCAAGTTATGGCTTTTCTATATCTTCTTATCATATTTAAGTCACTTGCATACTCTCCCAGGAAATCCCCCCCTTTTACGTATCCTCTTTAACTTTCCATGGACAATATATTTTTATACAGTCTTTACCATTCCAAACTGTTCACACTCACCCTCTCCTTGTAGTTCTCTCCAATGAGATTATTTGAGTCAGTTTGGGCCACCGACATAAGCCTTTGATCTTCTTTTTCTTCAGGGGGATTCCTGTGGGCTTCTCCTCCTGTAATTTGCTTCCCAGTCCTCTATCGGTTAATATTTCTTCTCCCAGGGGCGCTGGGGGCTCATTGTCTGGTTAAGACACAGTACTGGGGGGGAGAGGCATCGGCATCTCTCTCTTTCCTCGGGCCCCGGCCGGCCGGCTTTCTCCCCTTCCCAGAGCTCCTCTGCGGCAGGTCGTGTGATCACAACCCTCCTCCTCGTCCTCCCAGCAGCCTCTCTCCTTGGGTCGCACCACCTCCAACTTCCTCATCCCGGCTCACTCCCTCTCCGATGCCGCCAGGATCGCCACCCACCGACCGGTTCACCAGCGGGCAAATCCCCGGCCCAGCGTCGGTCACCAGCGGGCAAATCCCCGGGCCCAGCGTCTCCATCTCCTCAGGCATCCAAGGTAAGGCAGGGGTAGCAGAGAGCACTCACTCCGTGCTCATTCACGCCGCCATAGCCAGGCTCCGCCCCTCAAAGGTGTTTATTACCTTCTTCTAAATAAATGTTTTATTGGATTTACACTATTGGAGCCGTTTCTTCTCTCCCTATCATGACGAAAAAAGGCTCTGGACAGCATCGGGAACTGGAAGAATTAAAAAACAATTTCAAACGCAAACGCTTATAAACGCGATTTGCTGCGTTTTGCATTTGAAACGCTGATAAAATCGACTGCTGAACGCAAGTTTGGTGTGTTCAAAAAAATGACTGTAAACTCAACTGCCTGTAAACGAAGATGTTTAAATGGACACATAGGAAAACATTAGGGAGAGTTCAGGGGCTGCTGAAAAAATTGCTGAACAGCTCCTGAATGTGAGTTTATCAGCTGCAGTGTACATGAGTCCTAACTAAAGACAAGACTTCCTCTTTGGATAGAATGGAGAGGGATAAGACCCCCTGCCGAGTTTTTATTGCTGTCTGTGCCGCTTTCTGCCATCATCATTGAGAAATAAAATCCCAAATTTTGGTTTACACCAGAACAGGAACAGAGGGGAAATCTTCCAAAGCGGACACTAGTTCTGGCGACAACCGGAACCTTCTCACTTTAGAGGGATTTCCTCTCACTTCCTGTTTGGCTATGGAACAGGAAGTGAGATTAAATCTCCCCAATCAGACACAAATGGCGAAAAAATCTAACCCTATCCAAAATGACGAAAAAAAAATTTTTGACTTTAGTTCTAAATCAAGATCCGCACCAATAAATGTTTTCTGTAAGAAGTTTTTTTTATGACTTTTACATTTTAAAGACTTATTTTGATTAAAAAAAAAAAAAGTAAAGACTTGGTAAAACTAAGTAACATGTATTGTTGATATTAATCTAAATTCCTTTTTTTTTCAGCCTGAAAATATTTTGTGCGTCAGTCGAACTGGAAACCAAATCAAGATTATTGATTTCGGACTAGCAAGAAGGTAAACAGTCTCTTATCATAGTTAACAGGGATTTAAACACGCACAGCTCTGATATATGGGAATGTTTTACAGTCCACAGGGCAGAGGAATATAAGGAGTTAATATAAAGATAGACGCTGCTACTTATACTTTCTGACCCCTTCTTTATATACTCAACTCATCATGCGCCAGGAACCTTCCTGTTCTAGGAGACAAGGATGAGATTTCATATATTTAATTTTGAATGAAAGCAAACCGCCAGATATTGATCTGTTATTGGACTGCTATGTGGCCTCAGGAATTGGGAGACAGCGCTCATAATCCAGCAGTTGATAAGGCAGCAAATTTCAGATTTCAGGTAACCTTTACCCCTAAAACTAAAGATAAAATGAATCTGAGGGCTATAAAGAATTAAAAATTATATAAGTTAATACATCTAATGTATAATTTCATGGCCATGTATAAAATGTGTAGTACCGGTAAATTAACAAATACAATAGCAAAAAAAAACCCAAAAGCAATATTTAAATACCTCCAAAGTTTAAATGACTTTGAATGTAGCATGGTTGTTGGTGCCAGAGGGGCTGGTCTGAGTTTTTCAAAAACTGCTGATCTGCTTGGATTTTCACGTACAACCATCTCTAGGGTTTACAGAGAATGGTCCGAAAAAGAGAAAATATCCAGTGAGCAACAGTTTTGTGGACTAAAATGCCTTGTTGATGTCAGAGGAGAATGGGCAGACTGGTTTCTGCGACATCCAGATGGTAGGGTCAGAATTTGGTGCAAACAACATGAAAGCGTGGATCCATCCTGCCTTGGATCAACGGTTCAGGCTGGTGGTGGTGTCATGGTCTGGGGGAGATTTTCTTGGCACTAGCAAGGTGTACCTAATTAAGTGGCCGGTGTGTGTGTGTGTGTGTGTGTATACAGTTGCAAGAAAAAGTATGTGAACCCCTTGGGATTACGTGCAGTTTTGCATGACTTGGGCATAAAATGTGCTCTGAACGTCATCTAAGTCACAACAATAGAACAACACAGTCTGCTGAACATAATACTACACAAACATTAGATGTTGCCATGGTTTAATTGCACATAACATGTAAACATTCACAGTGCAGGGAGGAAAAAGTATGTGATGCCCTAGCTTAATGACTTCTCCCAGAGCTAATTGGAGCCAGGAGTGAGCCAACCTTGACTCCAATCAGTGTGATGATATTGGATGTGTTGCTGACAGCTGTCCTGCCCTTAAAAAACACATACCTGTTTTGGGTTTACTGGTTTCAAGAATCACTGTCTGATGTGAACCATGCCTCGCAGAAAAGAGCTCTCAGAAGACCCACGATCAAGAATTGTTGACTTGCATGAAGCTGAAAAGGGTTACAAAAGTATCTCCAAAAGCCTTGATGTTCACGTGTCCACGGTAAGACAGACTGTCTACAAATGGAGAAAGTTTAGCACTGTTGCTACTCTCCCTAGGCATGGACGTCCTGTAAAAATGACTGCAAGAGCACAGCACAGAATGCTGCATGAGGTAAAGAAGAATCCCAGAGTGTCAGCTAAAGACCTACAGAAATCATCATATATATATCAACTCTGTGTCTCTATAGGATAGGGGAGGGCTCCCTAACGGGCACTGACAGCAACAAAAACGTAAGACATATTTCTTCCCCCTTTTATCCAAAACAAAAGGAAACATGTTGGCTGGTTGTCTTTTTCCTAAAAACTCTACACACTTAATTTATTTTCCTATTCAGGTATGTATTCTTAACTCAGAAAGTTCATGCTATAGCTCTCAGCCTCCAACTAATCTCCAAATTTAATTTTTTTTTCCCTACTGTGATCTGACTTTCTGTTAGAGAGTGGCTGTGTTGGTTCTCCATGTCCCACTGTATGTAGGGATGTAGCCACCCTCTCATGTTTGCTCCTGAGATGGACTATGGGATTTTTAGTATGCATGGAGCACAAGTAGTGGATGTGTATGGATTATTTTTGGAGGATAAGGACATCATTTTTTGTCACTTTAATATCCTGCACTGGTTTTTCAGGTACAAGCCAAGAGAGAAGCTGAAGGTGAACTTTGGAACACCAGAGTTTTTGGCCCCGGAAGTGGTGAATTACGACTTTGTGTCCTTCCCAACCGATATGTGGAGTGTGGGGGTCATTACCTACATGCTGTAAGTTACCCAGTGGGTCGGCGGATCTGGGGCTTTTGCTGCACTACATTTGTTACTGAGCAACCAGGTGCAGAAGATTTGTTACATTGATTATTATTTTTATTAGTATATAGGATTTATATAGCGGCAACGGTTTTCTTAGCGCTTTACATTACAGTGGGAGACAATACAGTAACAATACAGTTCAATACAAGAGGGATTTGAGGGCCCTGTTCCTTGGAGCTTACAATCTAGGAGGGCGGGGTGAATGGTACAGTAGGTAGTCACTGTGGGGGATGGACTGGTTGGAAGAGTAGAGGATTCCAGAATTAGCAGAGGGCGGGATAGGCTTCCCTGAAGAGAAAGGTTTTCAGTGATCGCCGAAAGGCAAGTAGAGTAGGTGATAGTCTGATAGATTGGGGTAGGGAGTTCCAGAGGATGGGAGACGCCCTGGAGAAGTCTTGGAGACGAGCATAGGAGGAGGAGATAAGGGAGGTAGAGAGTAAGAGTTCCTGCGAGGAGCGGAGTGTACGGTTTGGGTGATATTTAGAGATAAGATCGGTTATGTAAGTTGGGGCAGTGTTGTGGATGGCTTTATATGTCATTGTCAGAGTTTTGAATTTTATCTGTTGGGCAACTGGGAGCCAGTGGAGGGATTGGCAGAGAGGGGTGGTGGATACGGAACGGTTATTGAGGTGGATGAGTCTGGCAGCAGCATACATGATAGACTGAAGATGGGATAGCCTGCGATGAGGTAGGCCAATGAGGAGGGAGTTACAGATATGAGTGAATAAGTTCCTTATTTTGCTAAGTTTGTTGCTAAGTTTTTTATTCATTATCAGTGTGATAGTACAATTTTTATCCTGTTACATCTTTGCTGTGAAAACAATCAGCTTTAGGGTTATAGAGTAAGGATATGTTCAAGGCCCCATTCAGACCTCGCATAGCAGGAACAAATGTTCCGCTCACTATTTTTCAAGCGGAATTGACATGCCGAAATGCGTGTCTCACATAGGGCAGCCCATCCACTTCAATGGGCTGCCCTATGTGCAATTGTCGCCCAAAAGTAGTTCCTGTTTCTTTTTGGGCAACAAGCTTAGTATGATTCTTAACCGCTTGTTTTCCTGCGTGATTCATGGCAAAATTGCACCTCGTTTGGGCTGCCATTAATATAATGGTGACCAAATGTGCATCGCATTGATTCTGCTTGTGATTTCAAATCGCCTAACGTGAATGGGGCCTAAAGGTTTTGATAAGGGGTTAGGGTTAAAACAATAGGGGATTATTTACTTCTCTGTAGTGTATTATTTATTTATTATTTATTTCTGGTACTTATATAGCGCAGTCAATTTACGCAGCTCTTCACATATATATAGTACATTCACATCAGTCCCTAACCCTCAAGGGGCGTACAATCTAAGGTCCCTAACTCACATTCATACATACACATACTAAGGCCAATTTAGACAGGATCCAACCTACCAGCATGTCTTTGTGTGTGGGAGGAAACTGGAGTACCCGGAGGAAACCCACGCAGGCACAGGGAGAACATGCAAACTCCAGGCAAGAGGTGCCGTGGCTGGGATTCGAACCAACAACCCTAGTACTGCCAGGTGGAAGTGCTAACCATTTAGCCACTGTGCTGCCCATGGCACATTATTATTAAGGCACATTATGTCCTGAAAATGCATTGTATTAAGGCAGCCTATGTAAATGTAAGCTCTGAGGATCAGGGCCCTCCTATCCCTCTTGTATTGTTGCTGTATTGTCTCCCGTTATATTGTAAAGTGCTGAGCAAACTGTTGGCGCTATATAAATCCTGTATAATAATAATATAAATGAATGGACTACCAACACACCCTAATGTGCCAAAAAATGGATGTGAGATCTTTTTTTTCTAACACAACTGTGTGTTGCCTTATAGCACTGGGGTGCCATTCTTAATGAATGGCACTGCAACTTGGTAATGCATGTTCATGTGTTGCTGCAATGCAAACATGTTAATGGGTTTTATCATGCGAAGGATGAAGTTCAAAGTGAACCTGTGCTTAAAGCATTAGGTATATATTTATGTCATACGTTGGTGGCAAGGCAGTCTCTACCCCGTGTTGGCTTTAAATCTTGACTTGTGCAGTGTGTGCGGTGCGCAGTCATGTTGGAACAGGAAGGGGCCATCCTCAAACTCTTCCCACAAAGTTGGGAGCATGAAATTGACCAAAATGTCTTGGTATGCTGAGGCCTTAAGAGTTCCCTTCACTGGAACTAGGGGGCCAAGCCTAAGCCCTGAAAACAACCCCACACCATAATCTCCCCTCCACCAAACTTTACATTTGGCACAATGCAGTCAGGCAAAAACCATTCTCCTGGCAACTGCCAAACGCAGGCACGTCTATCGGATTGCCAGACAGAGAAGTGTGATTGGTCACTCCAGAGAACACATCTCCATTGCTCTAGAGTCCAGTGGTGGCGTGCTTTACACCACGGCATATGATGATTTGCATTTCACTTGGTGATGTAAGGCTTGGATGCACCTGCTCGGCCATGGAAGTCCAAAGTGAACCTGTGCTTAATGCATTAGGTATATTTTTATGTCATACGTTGGAGGAAAAGCAGTCTCTACCCCATGTTGGCTTTAAATCTTGACTTGGTTTACCCAGGACTTTCTCCCTTGATCCCTTCAAACGAAGAATGTTGTAGCAGCAAAGGGAAGGTGAGTATGTGTAGGTGGGGAGGGTGGTAGGTAAATGAATCTTTTGTGTTTCTCTCCAGCAGACCTCATGGTTGTCTGATGCAGAGGTTTTTACTTTAATTCTGCTAATTTTGTCTTTGTTAGGCTCAGCGGTCTATCTCCATTTCTGGGAGAAAGTGACGCAGAGACCATGAACTACATTGTCAACTGCAACTGGGATTTTGACTCGGAGGCATTCGATCAGGTGTCCGAAGAAGCCAAGGACTTCATCTCAGGACTTTTGCTCAAAGAAAAGAGGTAATAAAATATAAAGAGCATCTTCAATGACATTACAAAGCAGGGATGTCCTACCACAGATAACAGCTGGAGGAAGGAGATTCCATTACAGTAGGACTCCAGTATAGTGCAGATTTCAAATGATCAACTTCTTAGCCAAATGGCTGTATTACATGACCATCCCTGGCTGTCATGGGGTTGCTTTGGAGCAGCCATTCTCAAGCATGGTTCCATGCAACATATGGGTTCCTCCAGTGGTAGCTAGGGGTTCCTTGAGCTGTAGATGATTGAGCTCCCATATGATGGTTCCTGCATAATCCTGGCTCCAATGACACTTGTCAAAGTTACTCCTTTTACATGACATGATCTTTTAAGGCACCTTGCACACGGTGTCTAGTTGATGTACATCTGGTGTATAATGACTTGCAATGTCTAGCCCTGCTGCCTGTAGCTTCTCAAAAGCCGCTGAACAGGGCTGAATGCTGTACTGAATGGTACCTGCGTTTGGGGCCCTGTGCATTCAGGGACCAATGCATGGAACACAGAAGACCTGTATTCAGCCATAGACTTTGACAACCTGCAGGCAGTGGGGCTGGCCACTGAACCTGTCTTTCCTAGGCTCACTAAAACACCAGGAAGGACACACAGCAGCTGGATGGCCCCATGTGCAAGGGGCCTTAGTTGTCTGTAAGGTTGGCATTCTGACCACGCCTATAAGAGGGCAATTTTCCACTGACAACCAATGTAAGGGGCCTTCTTCCCAAAGACCCTTGATGGAATACTTTTAGCAGGGGTCCCCTGAGGCTATTTCAAGGATTTACTTTAGAAAGACACTGTCCAATCCGGGCAAAGTGATTGTGTCTCAAGATAGCCCACCTCTGCAAGCTTCTATACTTACTGATCAGCACTACCTCTACACCGCTCTGGTGTTGGCATCTAGACATGGGTCACATCATGCGCCCAATTCGCACAGCAGTGTTCAGACCTGCTGATGGGTTGCTCAGGCCCGGGCATTATCACATGTGCTCTCTCATACCTAGAAGACTGGGTCTCTGCAGATATGGGCAAAGTGGCTTTGGGGTTTATTTATTAAAACTGCATGGTACAAAATTTGCTGCAGTTCTGCATAGAAACCAATCATATTCCAGGTTTTATTGTCATAGTGTAATTGAACAAGCTGAAGCTAGAAGCTGATTGGCTACCAAATACCAGGTTCTGAGTGCTCCAGTTTTAGTAAATCCACTCCATTGTCTCTTTAACCACCTGCTGACTGCAGATAGCCGAATGACAGCTACACTGCGGCCGGCCAGTTCTGGGAGGGCGTCATATGACATCCTCCCAGAATGCGCTTTCCTACGGGCACAGCTGATCACGTGATGTGGTAAAAGGCCAATCACAGCGGCCTTTTACCACGTGATCAGCCGTGTCCAATGACACGCTGATCACCGGGAAATGCAATTGCCAGTTCTCGGCTGCACTTTCCTCACGCTGTCAGAGCATGAGGAAAGTACTGCCAAGAACTGGCAGTTGTCAGAGCAGGGATTGGCGCCGATCATCAGGGCACTGATCATCAGTGCCCTGATGATCAGTGCCCAGCAGTGCCACCCATCAGTTCTGCCCACCTGTGCCCAGCAGTGCGCCCACCTGTGCCGCCCAGCAATACCACACACCTGTGCTCAGAAGTGCCATCCACCTGTGCCCACCCACCTGTGCCCACTAGTGCCACCCACCTGTGCCCACTAGTGCCACCCACCTGTGCCCACAAGTGCCACCCACGAGTGCCCATCAGTGCAGCCCAGCAGTGCTGCCAGTCAGTGCCCAGCGGTTGTGCCAGTCAGTGCCCAGCAGTTGTGCCAGTCAATGCCTAGCAGTGCCGCCAGTCAGTGCCCAGCAGTGATGCCAGTCAGTGCCCAGCAGTGATGCCAGCCAGTGCCACCTATCAGTGCTATCTATCAGTGCCGCCTATCCGTGACACCTCATTAGTGCCGCCTATCAGTGCCACCTCATTAATGCTGCCTATCAGTGCTGCCTATCAGTTCCCATTAGTGCTGCCTATCAGTGCCGCCTATTAGTGCCCATCAGTGCTGCCTCATCAAAGCATATCAGTGAAGAAGAAAAATTACCTGTTTGAAAAATGTTATAATAGAAACAAAGAAACTTTTTTTTTTTAATTTTTTGCATTTTTTTGTTAATAGCGCAGTGGCTAGTGAGTGAACTTTTAGGTTGAACTCTCCTGTACAGAGAAAGGAACATGGGCATAAAGAAGCAAATGTGTACAGCAAGACCATGTGACTGTTGACCTTCATGTTTTATTGGTTGTTTTTGTTGTTTTGTACCTCTAGCTGTAGACTGAGCGCCGGACAATGCCTAAAGCATGAGTGGCTTACGAATTTGCCCCTAAAAGCCAAGAAATACAAAGTTCGCTTGAAGTCACAGATCATGCTTCAGAAATACATGGCCCAAAAGAAATGGAAAGTAAGTCCTCCATACCTCTCGTGTATCTAATTTATCTTCCTGTCAAGTACAGGAACCTCATAAACATGACTGAAAACCAGTCCTGCAGATATATTGATCGGTTTAGGTAACAGTTATACATCTATGGTCACACCATAATCTCTGTAGACAGCAAATGATTTTGGATGAGGGAGAAATATATTATTTAAAAGGAAATTTCATGGATAACCTACTGGTATTTCTTCAAGACAAGGCTGGAGTGAGGGGTGTGTGCATTTGCACGAGCTTACTGGTTTGGCTGAAATGATCATAGGTGTTTATTGAAGATCTGATGGTCCAACTTTCCACTATTGTATACACTGTATGGATCATATGGACACACTTTGTACACATCTGACTATCACACCTTACCTTTATGGCCAACAGTATGTGTAAACTCCTTCAAATGATTGAGTTCAGGTGTTTGCACTGAAGTGTACTGGTAATACTACAGCATACAAAGACATTTTAGACAATAGTGCTTTTCAAACGTTATGGCAGGGGTGTCCAACCCATGGGCTGCAGGCTACATGCAGCCCAAAAGAGTTACGCGTGTGGCCTGGGCATGTCTGGAGTGACCCTGGGGGTGCCATCCAAGCATAGCCACTGTGGCAACCAACATGGACAAACCTGGCTAGATCTAGGGGGTACTCTAAGATCTTGGGATGGGCCATTCATGTTGCTGGGTAATGTATGAGCTGTACTAGCAGCATAGGTTTGGGTGATGGGCCTTTGGCATTGCTAGGTGCAGGGGTGACGTGTGGGCTGTGCTAGGATCATGGGGTTGATGTAGGAGCTGTACTAGGATAACTGGTGTGGGTGATGGGCCATTGGCATTTCTAAACATAGGGGTGATATATGGGCTAACTTGGGTACAGGTGTGATGTGTGGGCTATACTAGGATCATGGGGTGGGTTATTGGTATTGCTGGGTACAGGTGTATCCTATAAGCTATACTAGGTCATGGGTGTGGATGATGGGCCATTGGCATTGCTGGGTACAGGGGTGATTTATCTATATCAGTGATCATTAACTTGTGATCTACCTGACTTTCTGTTTATCAGCTGTCCATATTTTTAGTGTATTGTATGTGTGACCCAAGACAATTCCTCTTCTTCCATTGCACCCCAGGAAGGTCAAAAGGTTGAACACCCCTGCTTTATGTGAACAGTTTGGATTACGCCCCCAGTATGAAGGTGCTCTTGTGCACAATGGCAGCTCCATAAAGACATGGTTTGAGGAGTTTGGTGAGGAGGAGCTCAAGTGGCCTGTGCAAACCTTGGTCTAACTCACTGAACAC
Organism: Staurois parvus; assembly: GCF_062004578.1. Classification (NCBI taxonomy): domain Eukaryota; kingdom Metazoa; phylum Chordata; class Amphibia; order Anura; family Ranidae; genus Staurois; species Staurois parvus. Next base: position 104,416 of record NW_028319135.1, read on the forward strand.
TGAACCTTGGTCTAACTCACTTGGAACACCAGCTGTGAGCTAGGTCTTCCCTTTTTGTGTGAATGGGCAAACCTTCCCATGTGCACATTTGTGGAAAGCCTTCCTAGCAGAGTAGAGGCTACAGTAGGCACAACGGGAAGGGGCACTCCATATTAATGCCGAGATTGTACTGGGATGTCCAACATAGACATATGACGGTCAGGTGTCTACACCTCTTTGGCCATACAGTCTAAATATATTTCTTGGGTTTTAGCTCCATCCATTGCCAAATGCCAGAACCTCTATTGCCCACTGAAGCTCTAGCACTTGACAGCATAATGGCAGGGAGAAGGCATAGGGTCCTACTAGGACCAATTTGAAAATTAGCACAGGTACTTGCAAGCACAAGGGATCTGCATTTCAACACTTTTAGGCCAGGTTAGGTTAACATTGAAAGTTATTGCAAGAGGAAATTCAGAATTTGATGGCGAATGGGTGGAACCAGAGCCAGGAACTGTAACAGAGAGATCTCAAAGCGGTGTAAAGGCTGAAGGTTTTTTACCTTCACGCATTCTATATTCAATACTTTCTTGAGTCTCTTTGCGATCTAGCATTGTGAATGACAGCCTTGGTTGCCCCGGGTCTCTGCCTCATTGGCTGAGACAGCAAGCGGGAGCCATTGGCTCCCACTGCTGTCAATCACAGCCAGTCAGCTGATGAGAGGGGCAGGGCCAAGACGCAGCTCCATGTGTAAACGGACACACGGAGCAGCGGGTGCCCCCATAGCAAGCTGCTTGCTGTGGGGGCACCTACCGGACAGCAGGAGCCAGGAGAGCCTGCGGGGGACCCAAGAAGAGGAGGATCCAGGCTGCTCTGTGCAAAACCACTGCGCACAGTAGGTCAGTATAGACGTTTGTTATTTCCCACCCCAAAAATTAACCTTTAGAATCGCTTCAATACCAAATTTCTGAAGAGACATTAGGCAACAGTTACCCAGGTCACCAAGTTCCAGTTTGTACAAAGAATACTTTTGGGGTGGACCGATTCATTAGATAAGTCAACCAATGTTTGTTGCATTTTGTTCATCAAGTCTTACTACTCACAAATCATGAACGTTATCACCATGTTCCCCTGCAGAAACATTTCTATGTGGTCACGGCTGCCAACCGTCTCAGGAAGTTCCAGCTGCATTCACACAAACCCTCCTAGAACAAGACTGAACTACATTTGTGCGCGGACTGTACACAACAGCCGCCTGGCCGCCCAGTAACTCTACGGACTGCACTATGTACACAGGGGTCACATGATGACCGATATCCACTCCCTGGGGGCACAGTGTGAATGTGGTGGTTGTGGAAATATTATACCAAATGTAGATAGAGATCTTCACCTTCGGCCTTCTGGATCCTCAGATTCGTACCATCATACCTCGTATTGAATATCTCAACTGCGATGAACATTTTACAGGTTTAGTGAAGTGATAATTACAGTAGATGAAATGTGTTATTATATTTTACAAGGTACATTCTTATCTCTAGATGTAATGGGAAGAAGGCATTGTGCATAAAAGATGTTTTATCACACAATTAGGGGTACAGTTAACTCTAACACTTTCCAACTCTGTCCAAAACTAAAATACAATTTTGAACGCAGTTGGGCTTTAAAGATAATTTGCCACTAGTGATTCATTGATTGTAATATTTCTTTATTATTAAATAGAGCTATTCCCTTCTATAAAGTGGACCTAGAATCAGATATACTTTTACTTGATAAGTAGATGCATGTGCTTATCACAGTATCCCTCCTGAAAATGGCTTTATTGGTTTTTCTCTGGCTCGCCATCTTTGATTGGGTAGCAACAGGGTCTACTTCCAGGACAAAGAGTGGATTCACGCATATCCGATGCAGAGTGAAGCTTGAGTTTCATAGCCAGTTGATACAGGATCAGCTCAAGATTTCATCCTGTTCACGTCAGGTTTAGAAACAGTTCCCATAGAAGTCAATGGCCTGTAATCCGCACCTGAACCTGACCGCACTGCTCAGAAATCAGACAGGACTCTTTCTAAACCGCCGGTACGCCGGACATATGTGAACAAGCACCAGTGGAAGCAACGTTATTTCACATGTCATGCGGATTGGATGCAGTTCAGACCACATCCAATCCGCATTTATGTGAACGGGCAATGAGATTCCAGCTCAGATGACAGTCATATAACGTCTGTTGTCTATGTACTGTATTTTTCGCTCCATAAGACGCACTCCCCCCCCCCCCCAAAAAAAAATGGTGGGAAATGTCTGTGTATCATATGGAGCAGCCAGCCCAGTATTCCCCTCATTGCTGTCGCGTTAGAATACTGGGCCGGCCGCTCGGCTCTTCTGTGCAGCAGAATCGGCTTCTCGGTCCTATCTATTCCTCAGTCCAGCGGTGTCCTCATCACCGCTGGTTTCTCCAGCTATCTTCTCTCCCTGGCGCCGGCATCTTCAGTGTGGGCACACGGCTGTGACAGCTTGCGGCTTTACAGCCGGGTGCCCACTGCGCATGCATGAGAGGCGCTGCACTTTGTGAATGGCCCCGTAGTCTTCTGGGGCCTGTCACGTGTCCAAGAAGACTATGGGGAGAACGATCGCAGCGGAAGTGGGTATCTGTCAAATTCGGGTACCCACTCCCCAAACGTCTGCAGTCTCTGGTCATCTCCTGTACTATATCTGCAGTCCATTGTTTCAGAATATTTTTTTTTCCTCCTCTAAAACCTAGATGCGTCTTATGGTAAGGTGCATCTTATGGAGCGGAAACTATGGTAATTTTTCATAAACATCCAACACAGATCACCCCTCTGCTGCAGCCTTACCCCTTGCAGTCTGATCACTGGGGAGAGAAGACTGGGTAAATGCATTCTCCTGCCTGCAGCAGACTAATGACATTGTCAAAGCCTAGGCAAAGACAGTTGCTTGGAGCATTAAATGAGCTGCATTTTTATAAGCAACTCCTTTGGACATATTACTTTTTTTCATATATATTTTTACAATGGCGCACACTGGTGACACCAAGGAATTAACATTGCATAACTGTGCGGCACCCTGCCCCTCTCTGCACACTGGGTAACAGTGAAAGCTGCAGCCATCTTGCACCACAAATACAGGCGCTTGCTATGAAACTAAAACCCTTCCTTATCAAGGCATCATCACTACATACAGACCATTGCAACTGCTCTCAAGATCATTCACAAAAATCAGGGTTACAATAGGTCTTAATTTATGAAACGCAGTGAGGCTAATTTTATGCATCGGTTTTTGGTGGAATGTGCATTTATTTTGGTGCATGCTTAAAACTGTAGGATAGCAGGTTTTAAACATGTGTCTAGGCTGGTTTAGTGTGTTTTTTTTTTTTCTGGGGGGGGGGGGTGGTGGTAGAAGGGGGGTATTGTTGTAAAAGTGAGAATTCTGTATTTCTATAAAGAAAAAAAATAAAATGCCTAACAAAAAAAAATTGTTTTTATTTTTGGGCTCAATAGTTGTATAAAAGTTGGTGGAAAGCTAAATTAAAAAGTACTGTATACCTTCTATCACTTGTCACTCTCTTCTTAACCTCCCTAGCGGTCTGATTATGTCCATATTTCTGTGCTCAAAGCGGTACATTTTTTTGCATGGAAATATGTATTTTTTTTATTGTAGGCTGTAATTTTTAGGAATAACTCACTGAAATCTGTCCGAACAAGAGTCTAGTAAACATCCCGGGGATGATAAAATTTGAAACACGAAATCATAAATTATAATTTAATAAATAATCATAAAAAATATAATAATAAATTTAATTCAATAATATAATCAAACCAAAAACACTGAAATGTGAAATATAGCGCCAAGTTTGCACATCACTGAGCAAAGTCGCAAAATCGGTTTCAGTGTCTGATGAGGAATTTCCCCCACGAATCATTATCACTCAATTCTGCAAGTGGTTCTGATTTACTATCGCTGTTCTCTAGCCGGTCTAAAACCGCTTTTGACCTAAAGGGACACTTTTTGGACGCCATGGACGTTTCTCAGTTTCCAGGCAGAAAGAACAGTAAAAAAGCAGGCAGGGCGCCGGACAAAGCACTCGGGACAAAATGTATGTGAAATGGTTTGATATAGTAAAACATTACTGTGTGATTTTAGTGTATTGAGTGAATGCCATTTTTGGTCATTTTCAAATTTCCCGCCAGTTCCATCCCCCGTACATCCCGACGCTCGCAGGGGACGGAACCTAGATGACAGAAGCCGGCACCCGCCGGATTACATTGCCGGGGACACCGCAGGAGGGACTTCGTGGGAGCGCAGGACAAGGTAAGTGAAGAACAGATCCCGGAGCAGCACTGCATGGTAAGCCCAAGCGTAGCTCGGGGGGGTTACCGCTTTTGGTAGTGAAACTTTACCCCGAGCTACACTCGGGAATACCTCCAGGGAGGCTACAAGGGACTTTATGTAGAGATCTTACCCCCTCACCCTCCCCCCAAATTTTCAAAAAATGTCTCTTAATCTTTGGGGCAGCCGTCTCTAATATTCCCACAAGTTAGGTTAGAAATAGTGTCCACAACTTTCTGGTCATGGTTTTAGACCACCTTCGCTTCCCTGCCTGTTGGTCACCAGCACATGATCCCTAATCCTTATAGCAGCCACCTCCAGGATCACCAAAATGTAGGGCAGATATATTGTGCACAGCTTCTAGGTCATGGCTCTAGCCCACCTTCTCATTGTCCACCAGCATAAGACCGCTAATCCTTATAGCAACCACCTCCAGGATCCCCAACACTTAGGGCAGAAATAGTGTCCACAAATTTCTAGTCATGGTTCTAGCCCACTTTCCCTTCCCTGCCTATTGGTCACCCCTTATCCTTATAGCGGCCACCTCCAGGATCCCCAAAGCTTAGGGCAGAAATAGTTTCCATAGCTTCCTGGTCATGACTTTAGCCCATTTATTTTCGCACCTACCCATGGGCCACCAAATGCAATGAGCAACAGCTCTGGTGCACGGTTGAAGGAGGCGGTCCTAAAGTGCAACCAGGACCTGCACCTCAGGTTTTGGGAATCTTGAGTCACAGTAAAGACCTCTGCTCTAAGGCGAGCCATTTAAGAGGCAAGAACCTCCAAGAGGTTCTCTTTCAAGAATACTTATCAGTAGAAGAGCTTGCTTTAGTTTTTTTCAAAAGCCCCAAATCTAAGAAATTCAATTATGTGCCAGTCAGCCTGGAGCCATTAAATAAAGTCTGAACACTTGCCTGCCCTCTAAAACAGATTATTACAACTTTCTCAAGGTGATACATGGCACCTCCCCAACCAACATTTACCTGTGAGGCAGGCCTGGCCTATTAGAGCTTAGTTTTAGATTAGTTCCATGTGTGCATGGAACACCATAGGGGTCCCAAATGCATAAAGGTTATGCAGGCATCTTGAAGCTCAACAATTGCAGAACACTTCTTACATTTCAGAGAGCAAATTGCTGTAGCAAAAAAAAAAAAAAAACCCAAAGCCAAAAAAACAAACATTGTAACAGAGGATTACCCCCTTTGTCTGGTATTGTTCTTAAAATTTGTTTGCATGCTGTTCCTCAAAGATCCCACAATCCCTGGAACATAAAAATTGATCCATGCTCTATTATTGAGGTTGAACTGGATGGTTGGTGAATAGGCAGCAGTAATTTCTGCACCATACTCTGTTATTTCAAGGCATTTCACTCTCTCATAGCCAAACAAGAATCTTGGAAGTAGCATGGACTAAAGCTGGCCAAGCACCAAAAGAATTTTAAACGATTGTACGGAAGTTCTGAAACATTGTTGATCAGAGCATTCCCCCTTGCCATCAGTGGGGGAGATTTACTAAAACTGGTACAGACTCTGGTGCAGCTGGACATAGTAACCAATCAGCTTCCAGGTTTTATTGTCAAACCTTAATTGAACAAGCTGAAGTTAGAAACTGATTGGTTACTATGCACAACTGCACCAGATTCTGAGGTTTCGTAAATCCCCCCCCCCCATTGAGTTAACGTATTTTGTTCTAAAGCCCTTAAACTTTCATCCATACCTGCTAGTTGAATGGAATCCCAAGTGTATTAATCAGGTTTCTTTTGTGCCTAGAGCTGGCACATTACCATAGGTATGATTCTCCCAAAAACAAACCACATCCAGCATTAGAATTTAGCCCAACAAAAATTTCCATCCTCAAATTTTCTTACCGCTACGGTCCAAAATAAACATTGATTTGATCCCAGTGAACATTAGAAAAGCAAATATAGATTTGGGCCAGCTTGCCCAAAGAAACTATTGAAAGTGAAACGAAACCTGGAGTCAAGCTGGCCATAGATGGGTAGAATTTCAAACAAAAAATATTAGAAAAAGAATGTTCTAAGAAAATTTGTTTGTTTTTCTAATCAGTGGGTCAAATCGATGTTCGCTTTCAAGCGTGGTAACAAGGACATTCAAAGGAGCAGGATGGAAAATTATTTGAGCTACTTAATTTCTAACAGTGTATGTGGTTTTCACTTGGATGTCCATGAAAGTCCATCCATTCCAAAACCAAATGTTAAAAGCAAAAAAAAAATATCTTTTGAATATTTTGAGAAGTTTCCTAATATTTGTCATTTGAAATTCTACTCATCTATGGCTGGCTTATAGCTTTAAAGTGTAATCTCTGGTATAGTCACACTTCTATTTGTGCTGCCCCCAGCAAGTTTCAGTCCTCTTTCCCACTGGTGCACTTTTGCATGTTTTTCCAAAGCAACAAAAGTGCATGAAAACTATTCCCCAATAAATCATATGTAACTGTTCACACTGGAGATGTACTGCGCTTGGAAAAGTCCTGCATGCTGTATCTTTGGTGCAGTTTTTCAATATACACCTAAAAGGCACCTTCCATTTCGAGTCAATGGGAACACATTAGTGTGGAAGGGCCCATATCTTATATATATATATATATATATATATATAGTGTGTGTGTATATATATATATATATATATACACACATATATACATACACACACACACACACACACTATATATATATATATATATATTAAAAAAAATAAGTGTGCGTGTGTACGTATACATACACTCACCTTCCCCTAATTCCACAAGATCCCGACCACAAAATTGAGTTGCCTGTCAAAATCTTAACAGCCTTATGCAGTAACTATCCATCCGATCATGCGAAGTGTTCACACTCCATTTTACTTTTAGTACAGGTACATTAAATATATTAAATAGACCCCAAAGTGTTTGAAGGAGTGGTTTTGCTTGCCTATGGAAAACTATTTGCTACCAAAAAAAAATATCTTGCAATATATCTATCAAAAAAAAGTTACCAACTAAACCACTATAGATCATAAATTCCAACCGCACAGATCACAATGTTTGAAGGATATGAGTGCTCTATTAAAAAATGAACGATTGGCATGACACGGCCATTAAGCCGCTATAACCATCACAGCTATTTAGTGATTTCTTTATGACTTTTTTGCAGTGTTTTTTTAACTTTCTCAATGAATATAAACAGGGCATTGTGACTTTGTGGCAGATTTTAGCGATTGAATGATTTCATTTGTAAATTTAATAAAAGAGATTCAGTAAAATGTTTGACCAGAGCTATCTGTCATAGATAATTTCCCTGACGAGACCATGCGAAAGGTCTGTGATACGAAGCGAGAAATGAGATTCTTAAAACAGATCATTGTGTCAAGCACTTGCACGCTTCCTGGGATGAGAATAGGCGGGACATTTTACAGGCAGCACTTTCCTTGTCGCTGGGTCTCTCGTCTTGCTAAGCCGTGTTTAATGTGACGTGACCACAAGACAGTTGGCAAATGCTTTGCAGTAGATGCTTTCTTGCTTGTAGGTTTCAGGATACCTGACACTGTATGAGATATCTCTATCCATCTCTCTCTCTATATATATATATATTTCAGGTACTTATATAGCGCCAATTTACATATATATTGTACATTCACATCAGTCCCTAACCCTCAAGGGGTGTACAATCTAAGGTCCCTAACTTTACATTCATACTAGGTCCAATTTAGACAGGATCCAATTAACCTACCAGCATGTCTTTGGAGTGTGGGAGGAAACCGGAGTACCTGGAGGAAATCCACGCAGGCACAGGGAGAACATGCAAACTCCAGGCAGGTGGTGCCGTGGCTGGGATTCGAACCAACGACTCTAGTACTGCTAGGCGGAAGTGCTAACCATTTAGCCACTGTGCTGCCTCTCTCTCTCTCTCTATATATATATATATATATATATATACACACACACCCACATACACTGTGAAGTTGTTCCAGAGCTTAGTAAATGAGGCAAAGCTTCACTTTGCAAAGAATACCCAATCACATGCAAGGAAAATAAAAACATTTTTTGCTTGCACTCAGATCTAGAAAATCTGCACTTGGCCTGCACAGACTATTTGCCCTTAGTAAACCTACCCCATGGATTCAAATCTATCCATACATTGTTTTCTATGAAGGCCGTTCACATCTATGCAGTGCGATTTTGATCTAGTTTAAAAAAAAAAAAAAGGGTCCTGTGCGAGTTCAGTGCTGGTGCGGTGTAAATTTTTATTTTTTTTTTTTTATATATCTTCAGCTAGGCCCAGTCCCTTGAGAAAGTGCATTCAATTAGCACCCATCAAAACACAAAATCGCACTGTGAAATCGCATCAATTGGCTTCACATCCAGTGTGCACCAGCACTAAAGGCCAAGTCCAGCTTTCTGGTCATGTTTTCATGTTTAAATTAATTTTTTCTTTCGCATCAATCAAAATATGCTTCAAGTATAACTAAAATTTCATTTTTTTTTTATTTTTAAGTTTTGGATAGAATGTATAGGGACTAGAACACCTATTAGGTTTTTACCGCTGACTGATTCACCCTCTTAGTTTGTCCTGTTTACCGATACTAAGCAATTGCGCACAAGTACTCCTTCAAACGCTCCAATTCTTGAATCCAGTACCTTTGCAGTGCGCTTTAAATCCATTAATTTTGTATGGGATCAAGTCGCGCAGCAAAGAATTGCATGTGATTTGAGGTTTCCCCACAAGTGCGGTGCAGATTGCAGTGCGATTTAAGCCATTCACTTTGCACATGCTCATATTGCACTGAAAAGGTATCGGTAGTTGGTATCAGCGAGTACTTAAGCACAAGTATTACTGATTGTACGCGCTGATTAAAGAAAAAAACAACAACAATACACTGCATCCATGCAACTCTACTGGTTACCATAAACATCAAACTGAAAGTAAAAGAAAACCCCAAAATTTGGGTTGTCCCCAGAAAAGTAATAGAGGGGAAATCTTCCAATGGGGAAACTAGTTCTGGTGACTTGGGGGCCCCAAGGAATTCCAAAATTTCCAGGGATTTCCTTTCACTTACGGTTTGGCTATGGGACAAGTGAAGGTAAATCTCCACAATGGGATGCAAATGCCAAAAACACAAAAAAAAACAAAAAAAAAAACACAAAACTGACGGTTATAACCCTCCCTTACTATAACCAAAATGATAAATTGCCAATAATTCTACAAAAACAACAAAAAAAAAAATGCATTCATCCTGCCTAGAGTTCTGCTGAAATTGGTCAATAACACAGCTGTGCCACTCAAAATCAAATTAAATATGTTTATTTCTTATATACACAAATTTATGTAAAACACAACGCAACACTAAAACAATAGCAGCAATGATTTAAAAAAAAAAAAAAAGCCATTCCTAGCAACATCTGCTTTGACCTTCATAAGAGACCCTATGCTTTGCTCAGCAGGGTAATTCATCTCCCCCAAATGCTTTGCTTCCCCGCTGGAACCAGAGAGATCCTAATCACATATAGGTACAGAGTAGAGCTGGTCGTACATGGCTCAGCTTCTCTCGATCAATCAGCAGACTGATCAAAAAAAGAAAACTGAACAGATTCCCCCATCCACACAAGGGAAGTGAATGGAGGAATCCTCCCCATTGTGGTATTGTAACCAACAGTGGGGAATCCTCAAAATGACAGAATACGCTGATAGAACACAAATTTTCCAAACAAGCCCGTTCGCAATAAGAACGGCTATACTGGATCAAAAGTCACGCAGTCCCTGTTGAACCGGCCAAATTTTGATCCATCCATAGCATGTCACTGGTGTCTTAGGATTGGCTCAGTGATGTCACATGGTGGTGGGGAGTCCTGTGTAAGCTCAGAAAAATATGGTGTAGGGGAGGGGGGACAAGTCAAATTATTTTAAATGTATTACAAAATGAGGATTCCTGAAAAAATAAAAACAATTAAAAATGCTACATGCTTTAGGGTAAGAAATAGATTATACATTTTCCTCTCTCTGCCTTTTTTTTTTATATATAAAAAGGACAAATTAATCTTTAATTTTTTTTAAAAATTAAAAAAAAGGTGAACTGCAAATATCCCAGCCACCCCTGCACATGGAAGCTGTAATGCCTGGCGCTGCCGGACCATACTCTGCAATATGCAGCTTTAGAATACATATCAATGTTCGCAGTGGCAAGCTCTCATTGGTCAGGGCAGCCACGTGACTGTGCTGACCAATAAAAAGCATATCTCAGGCTTCACCCAGTAAAGGGTCCCCAGAATAGCTTCTCAGAATAGCTTCTCATTGGTAAATTTGGCCACAATGACCAATGAGAAGCTATGACCAATGGACATTGTGTGCACTATGATGGATAAACGCTATGTATAGCTATGTATGAACTGCTACACCAACACAGGGCATCACAGCCACTAGGTCCAGCGGGCTCCAAAGAGGTGCCCGGGATATTTAGAATTCACCTTTTTCTCGAAAATTAAAAAAGGTAAATGAACTTACCCTTTAATAGCTAACATTATGTATATGAAGAAAGTGTTCAAATACAAATGAATGTCCCTGTACCTTAAGTGATTCTAAAGGCTTTTTAAAAGATTTTTTAAATTTTTTTTAAGAAAAAATGAAGAACATGTTATAGTCACCTGCTGTATGTAATTGTTTTGCACAGAGCAGCCTGGAACCTCCTCTTTTCGGGTCCCCAGCAGGCTCTCCTGGCCCCTCCCTCCTGCCGCGTGCCCCCCACAGCAAGCAGCTTGCTATGGGGGTACCCGCTTGCTCTGTGTGTCCATTCATACACAGAACCGCGGCCCCCTCTCTCATTGGCTGTGATTGACAGCAGTGGGAGCCAATGGCTTCCGCTTCTGTCTCAGCCAAGAAGAGGGAGTCCCGAGACTGCAGTGCACATTACTAGGTCGAGTGCTGGATTGAGAGAGGGCTTGAGTATTAGGGGGGCTGGTGCACAAAGAAGGTTTTATACCTTCATGCAAAAACTTCAGCCTTTACAACCACTTTAATGGAATCCTATGCAGCAGCAGCATGGGGGCTGCCCACCTCCTCCAAATGCTAGTTTCCTGGTCGTCATGCAAGACTTGTTATTTCAGTATTGTCTAAATTGAAAACGCAGATCAGGAGTTTTAACTTCACTCTGAAGTTAGCGAGTTAGAAAGTTTAGTGGGGTCAAATCGATGTTTGTTTTCGGCAGCAGTGACGGAAGAATTTAAAGGGGCAGGAAGGAAAACTTATCAGACGAATTTTCGGCCAGTGTATGTGGCTATCGTTCACAAATCACATTCATTTTAAAATCGAATTTTAAAAGCAAAAGAAAATTTTCGAACGACATTCGTTCATTCATCAAATGTGTATTGACTTTTCTTACGAATATCATCGCCTGAAAATCTACACGTGTATGGCCAGCTTAAGCCCCCTCCTTTGGCACTAGGACCATCCCTCCGGAGAAGACGGCTACTTGATTTTTTAAAAACACATGTGGCTTATTTTGAACATTATGCTTTGTGACATGTTTCTAAGGGACCCAAAGCAACCAATCAGTAGCTAATAAAAAAAAAAAAAAACCTGTTAAAAAGACTGCCAATTGGCTGTCATGGGTTAGACAGGGTGTCACTGCTCTTTGCTCAGTATTACTGAATGAACCCAAAAACGTCCATCTGCCTGGCGTTATTCTCCACTGGCCGCTTTTGCTGCATTTTGCAGTATTTTCCTCTTCCACTCCTCGTAATCTCGCTCTTTGTTTTCTGGCTCGGAGCGTGCTTGTTTGCGTGGGATCTCCTCCTCTTCCTCCTCTGAATCTGTGCAGACAAGCAGAGAGAAGCAAGCTATGAAAATGAAGGGAAGGTCATCCAGAGAAAGAAGTCGTATAGTCACACTATCAGGAATTAAAGATACAGTGAGGATATCTTGTGCTTCATCCATTTACTACCACCGGGATTGTCTGCAAATCTTCCAAGATTACTATTGGCTGTCAGATGGAAGCAGTTTGTGCAGTGCAGCCACCCCGGGAGCGCTTTCATACACCACGTTTTCCACGTGTCCATCGGCAGATCTGGGACTAGTATGGTGGGTGCTGCTGGGTAGAGGGGAAAAGGAGAGATCAGCGAACGGACGTTCGCTGATCTCCCTGTCCTGTTAATGACCCGAAATTGACGTGCAAAATGTCAGTTTACAAATGCAGTACAATCTGTGCGCCATAAGCTTCACTTGATAACAGGCGAGACATCCAGGGTCTTTTCGGAAAAAAAAAAAAAAAATCTATACTGGACGAGGGTGCATTTCCCCATTGATGAATTGGCCAATTGATGAATCTAAAATATAACTTTTATTCAAATATATATATATAAAATGTATGCTCAGCTTTAATTAACGCCTACTGGAGTGGAATGTACTGCGCACAACAATATGACTGGATACCATTGCATTTATTTACCTTACATCCAATTGGTTAACACCCGACCAAATACCATACCGTTTTAGATGAAGTGACGGCATACAGAGGCACTGTAGTTTGATCATAAGCCTATCAGCTTGAATATATAATCTGTAAAGGAAATGGAGGAACCCCATGGACAAAACTAATTGGATGGTATAATATATCTTGCTACAGATATGTAATACTCATCCACGGGCTTAAATGTCAGCCTCTCATGGATAAGCCCCATACATCACCATATCCACCAAAAATACCTCACTGTCTAGAGGAATGCAAATGACACACTGTAAAATGCAGTACAGACCTCTAAAAAAAAATAAAAAAAATGCCTGAACACCAACTCCCCCAGACTGATACCACCCCCCCCCCCCTCACCAAGGCATGTTGATATTTGCTTAAAGAGTCAGCCCGCTGCTTGCATCAGGGATGAGTACTCTTGATAGGCAAGGTGCTGTGATGTTTTCAGGAAACTATGTACAGCACCCTCCCACCAGTCATGATCCGTCTGCATTGCAGAGAAGCAGAGACCCAGTGATGACATCACTAGGTCTAAAAGCATGGAATGAAAATGGAAAGGATTGAAAAGAGAAGCATGGGTTTCTATTTTAATCCCCCCCCCCCCCATTATACTTACCCAGGTGGATGCAGCATCAGTCCGGTGCTACATCTGTCCCCTCGCCAGCTCTAAGGGAGAGAACTCAGCGATCACATGACCGCCCAGTTCTCAAAGCCGCTCTGAGCAGAGAATGGTGACTGTCAGTCACCACTGTCTGCTCTGCCTTCCCCCGCACTCACTGGAGCGCTAGGCTGTGGGTTGGGGGTGAGAGGCTGAGCCAGGTGCTGCTCCAGATATGGGGTGGATCCCGACTTTGAAGTCGGGATATTTCCCCAACCTGGTCCGGCTGAGTGACGGCAGCAGACAATGGGCTTCAGCCCGCTGTCAGCTGAAAATGGGTCACAGGAGTGCAGAACGAACGGCACTCCTGTGATCCACATAAGTACAGCCAGAAGAGCCTTGGCTACACTTCTTTAAAAACAGTATTAGCACATTTATGAGGGAGGAAAGAAGTAGAAGTACAGGCAATATATAAGCAGATTAAACTTCATCTTTAATCAGGAGCTAAAAGTGTAAGCTGTCTGGCTGTGCAATGTGAAAAAGGTTTGTAAATCACAAAGTTGCCAGTAAAAAAAAAAAAAAAAAAAAAAAAAAAAAAAAAAAGGGGTCCCTTGGCATTTTAAACACTAAATTCGTTTCATTTATGTATTCAACAGTTTATGCCCAATTTGTCTTTAATTGCTAATATTGCCCAGGTTTCACCCGCCCTCGGAGATAAATCTTACTCTGGTTCTGTTCTATACATTCCAGAAGAGTCTTCGGCTTTTTCCGCAGCTGCTGTGTGATGGCGGTGGTTTCCTCTGAATTGGAGAAAAACAGATCATGTGATTGGAGACATTTATAGGTCAAAAAAAAAAAAAGACAACCCGTCACCTTAAAGGACAGACTGAAGGGAAACACTTTGATGTATTTATAAAGCTCAAGCTTTCTGAAAGCTCCGCTGTAGTATGTACAGATTATAAAGTAGTGCTAGGAGGCTAAAGGTGAACTTCACCCCGTAATCAATTTTTTTTTTAGCCATTTCAACAATTTTTATTTTTTTTAGTGCTTCTAAAAAAGGCAGAGGGTTCTCCGCCATAATGTAATGCACCCTCCTTATACTTACCTGAGCCAAATCTCTCTTCCTTCAAGACAGGAGTCACAGCCAGTAAGGAAGGAGCGGGGGCTGAACCATGCCCTGTCAATGGACACACAGAACTGGCTCAGGAGTGAGCACACACAAGTGTCCCCACAGCAAACCGCTTGCTATGGGGGCACCCTGAGGGGCCAAGAGCGCCAGAAGGGGACCCGAGAAGAGAAGGATTGGAGTTGCTCTGTGCAATACCATTTTTATTTTTAATAAACATTTTTCCCTTAGAATCATTTTAAAATTCTTTTTATTGAGATTGTGATATTTAATGAGCATCAAATGAGGCAACATTTAAAAACTAGATCTGTGCCATTATCACCCCCCCAACTGCTACCTTTAGTTGTGGAGGCAGCGGTCACAATGCATTGCAGCTGGAATCATTTCCCTTCGCTGGATTAGATGTGGGTTTCTACATAAAACTGTATTGGGGGGGGGGGGAACGGTAAGTGCACTAGGGCCAATCCCTTGGAGAATATTCTGTTTCACGATATCAGTTTCACATTTTAAGTTTCTTTAGACTCTTTAAATTACTGTGGAGGACTTACGACAGATCTGTGATCCGATTTTCTCCAACTGAACGCAGAGACGCTCAAATATTCCTTTCTTCACACCCGAGGTAGCGAGTAATTTGTTCTTTTCCACTTTTAACTTCAGACACCTCAGGTTATAAAGCAAAAGGCAGTAAATAAGACTGTACCCAATTGATATGACAAATAAATCAAAAGGTCCACTCATGCTGCAAATCTTAAAGAGTATGTTCACACCATCCGCTGCGGTGCAGTCCGGAAGAGATTAGCACAGTGACTATGCACCGCTCTCAATTCATCAACGCAGCTTTTTATTGCAACTTTTTCCAACTCCTTCTGAGGACGCCCAGTAGGAGGGGCAAAACACATCAAAAGAATTGAGCAGTGGTGATGTCGCTTACGGTTGGTGGAGCGCACGCTGGTGCGCAGTTTCTGGTTTGATGAGTTATATGCGGACATTGATTTTAAACGTAAGTGCAATGCATTTGCCTGATAATTTTAATAACGTGCCTGCGTGGGTTTCCTCCGGATGAACTAACCCTTTAAGGGCTCTCCAGTGGCTAAATGGTTAGCACTTCCGCCTGGCAGTACTAGGTTCGTTGGTTCCAATCCCAGCCACGGGGAGAAAATGCAAACTCAAGGCAGGTGGTGCCGAGGCTGGGATTGGAACCAACAAACCTAGTATTGCCAGGCAGAAGTGCTAACCATTTAGCCACTGGAGAGCCCTTAAAAGGTTAGTTCATCAAAAATTTACCATGCAATAAAAGGAATGCCAGTATTTTATAAAACATTCAGTGGGGAAAAAGCTTACTTTAAAATGATTCTCCTACAGGAGAAGGGTGGCTTCCCCAAACGATTCTCCTACAGGAGAAGGGTGGCTTCCCCAAACGATTCTCCTACAGGAGAAGGGTGGCTTCCCCAAACGATTCTCCTACAGGAGAAGGGTGGCTTCCCCAAACGATTCTCCTACAGGAGAAGGGTGGCTTCCCCAAACGATTCTCCTACAGGAGAAGGGTGGCTTCCCCAAACGATTCTCCTACAGGAGAAGGGTGGCTTCCCCAAACGATTCTCCTACAGGAGAAGGGTGGCTTCCCCAAACGATTCTCCTACAGGAGAAGGGTGGCTTCCCCAAACGATTCTCCTACAGGAGAAGGGTGGCTTCCCCAAACGATTCTCCTACAGGAGAAGGGTGGCTTCCCCAAACGATTCTCCTACAGGAGAAGGGTGGCTTCCCCAAACGATTCTCCTACAGGAGAAGGGTGGCTTCCCCAAACGATTCTCCTACAGGAGAAGGGTGGCTTCCCCAAACGATTCTCCTACAGGAGAAGGGTGGCTTCCCCAAACGATTCTCCTACAGGAGAAGGGTGGCTTCCCCAAACGATTCTCCTACAGGAGAAGGGTGGCTTCCCCAAACGATTCTCCTACAGGAGAAGGGTGGCTTCCCCAAACGATTCTCCTACAGGAGAAGGGTGGCTTCCCCAAACGATTCTCCTACAGGAGAAGGGTGGCTTCCCCAAACGATTCTCCTACAGGAGAAGGGTGGCTTCCCCAAACGATTCTCCTACAGGAGAAGGGTGGCTTCCCCAAACGATTCTCCTACAGGAGAAGGGTGGCTTCCCCAAACGATTCTCCTACAGGAGAAGGGTGGCTTCCCCAAACGATTCTCCTACAGGAGAAGGGTGGCTTCCCCAAACGATTCTCCTACAGGAGAAGGGTGGCTTCCCCAAACGATTCTCCTACAGGAGAAGGGTGGCTTCCCCAAACGATTCTCCTACAGGAGAAGGGTGGCTTCCCCAAACGATTCTCCTACAGGAGAAGGGTGGCTTCCCCAAACGATTCTCCTACAGGAGAAGGGTGGCTTCCCCAAACGATTCTCCTACAGGAGAAGGGTGGCTTCCCCAAACGATTCTCCTACAGGAGAAGGGTGGCTTCCCCAAACGATTCTCCTACAGGAGAAGGGTGGCTTCCCCAAACGATTCTCCTACAGGAGAAGGGTGGCTTCCCCAAACGATTCTCCTACAGGAGAAGGGTGGCTTCCCCAAACGATTCTCCTACAGGAGAAGGGTGGCTTCCCCAAACGATTCTCCTACAGGAGAAGGGTGGCTTCCCCAAACGATTCTCCTACAGGAGAAGGGTGGCTTCCCCAAACGATTCTCCTACAGGAGAAGGGTGGCTTCCCCAAACGATTCTCCTACAGGAGAAGGGTGGCTTCCCCAAACGATTCTCCTACAGGAGAAGGGTGGCTTCCCCAAACGATTCTCCTACAGGAGAAGGGTGGCTTCCCCAAACGATTCTCCTACAGGAGAAGGGTGGCTTCCCCAAACGATTCTCCTACAGGAGAAGGGTGGCTTCCCCAAACGATTCTCCTACAGGAGAAGGGTGGCTTCCCCAAACGATTCTCCTACAGGAGAAGGGTGGCTTCCCCAAACGATTCTCCTACAGGAGAAGGGTGGCTTCCCCAAACGATTCTCCTACAGGAGAAGGGTGGCTTCCCCAAACGATTCTCCTACAGGAGAAGGGTGGCTTCCCCAAACGATTCTCCTACAGGAGAAGGGTGGCTTCCCCAAACGATTCTCCTACAGGAGAAGGGTGGCTTCCCCAAACGATTCTCCTACAGGAGAAGGGTGGCTTCCCCAAACGATTCTCCTACAGGAGAAGGGTGGCTTCCCCAAACGATTCTCCTACAGGAGAAGGGTGGCTTCCCCAAACGATTCTCCTACAGGAGAAGGGTGGCTTCCCCAAACGATTCTCCTACAGGAGAAGGGTGGCTTCCCCAAACGATTCTCCTACAGGAGAAGGGTGGCTTCCCCAAACGATTCTCCTACAGGAGAAGGGTGGCTTCCCCAAACGATTCTCCTACAGGAGAAGGGTGGCTTCCCCAAACGATTCTCCTACAGGAGAAGGGTGGCTTCCCCAAACGATTCTCCTACAGGAGAAGGGTGGCTTCCCCAAACGATTCTCCTACAGGAGAAGGGTGGCTTCCCCAAACGATTCTCCTACAGGAGAAGGGTGGCTTCCCCAAACGATTCTCCTACAGGAGAAGGGTGGCTTCCCCAAACGATTCTCCTACAGGAGAAGGGTGGCTTCCCCAAACGATTCTCCTACAGGAGAAGGGTGGCTTCCCCAAACGATTCTCCTACAGGAGAAGGGTGGCTTCCCCAAACGATTCTCCTACAGGAGAAGGGTGGCTTCCCCAAACGATTCTCCTACAGGAGAAGGGTGGCTTCCCCAAACGATTCTCCTACAGGAGAAGGGTGGCTTCCCCAAACGATTCTCCTACAGGAGAAGGGTGGCTTCCCCAAACGATTCTCCTACAGGAGAAGGGTGGCTTCCCCAAACGATTCTCCTACAGGAGAAGGGTGGCTTCCCCAAACGATTCTCCTACAGGAGAAGGGTGGCTTCCCCAAACGATTCTCCTACAGGAGAAGGGTGGCTTCCCCAAACGATTCTCCTACAGGAGAAGGGTGGCTTCCCCAAACGATTCTCCTACAGGAGAAGGGTGGCTTCCCCAAACGATTCTCCTACAGGAGAAGGGTGGCTTCCCCAAACGATTCTCCTACAGGAGAAGGGTGGCTTCCCCAAACGATTCTCCTACAGGAGAAGGGTGGCTTCCCCAAACGATTCTCCTACAGGAGAAGGGTGGCTTCCCCAAACGATTCTCCTACAGGAGAAGGGTGGCTTCCCCAAACGATTCTCCTACAGGAGAAGGGTGGCTTCCCCAAACGATTCTCCTACAGGAGAAGGGTGGCTTCCCCAAACGATTCTCCTACAGGAGAAGGGTGGCTTCCCCAAACGATTCTCCTACAGGAGAAGGGTGGCTTCCCCAAACGATTCTCCTACAGGAGAAGGGTGGCTTCCCCAAACGATTCTCCTACAGGAGAAGGGTGGCTTCCCCAAACGATTCTCCTACAGGAGAAGGGTGGCTTCCCCAAACGATTCTCCTACAGGAGAAGGGTGGCTTCCCCAAACGATTCTCCTACAGGAGAAGGGTGGCTTCCCCAAACGATTCTCCTACAGGAGAAGGGTGGCTTCCCCAAACGATTCTCCTACAGAAGGGTGGCTTCCCCAAACGATTCTCCTACAGGAGAAGGGTGGCTTCCCCAAACGATTCTCCTACAGGAGAAGGGTGGCTTCCCCAAACGATTCTCCTACAGGAGAAGGGTGGCTTCCCCAAACGATTCTCCTACAGGAGAAGGGTGGCTTCCCCAAACGATTCTCCTACAGGAGAAGGGTGGCTTCCCCAAACGATTCTCCTACAGGAGAAGGGTGGCTTCCCCAAACGATTCTCCTACAGGAGAAGGGTGGCTTCCCCAAACGATTCTCCTACAGGAGAAGGGTGGCTTCCCCAAACGATTCTCCTACAGGAGAAGGGTGGCTTCCCCAAACGATTCTCCTACAGGAGAAGGGTGGCTTCCCCAAACGATTCTCCTACAGGAGAAGGGTGGCTTCCCCAAACGATTCTCCTACAGGAGAAGGGTGGCTTCCCCAAACGATTCTCCTACAGGAGAAGGGTGGCTTCCCCAAACGATTCTCCTACAGGAGAAGGGTGGCTTCCCCAAACGATTCTCCTACAGGAGAAGGGTGGCTTCCCCAAACGATTCTCCTACAGGAGAAGGGTGGCTTCCCCAAACGATTCTCCTACAGGAGAAGGGTGGCTTCCCCAAACGATTCTCCTACAGGAGAAGGGTGGCTTCCCCAAACGATTCTCCTACAGGAGAAGGGTGGCTTCCCCAAACGATTCTCCTACAGGAGAAGGGTGGCTTCCCCAAACGATTCTCCTACAGGAGAAGGGTGGCTTCCCCAAACGATTCTCCTACAGGAGAAGGGTGGCTTCCCCAAACGATTCTCCTACAGGAGAAGGGTGGCTTCCCCAAACGATTCTCCTACAGGAGAAGGGTGGCTTCCCCAAACGATTCTCCTACAGGAGAAGGGTGGCTTCCCCAAACGATTCTCCTACAGGAGAAGGGTGGCTTCCCCAAACGATTCTCCTACAGGAGAAGGGTGGCTTCCCCAAACGATTCTCCTACAGGAGAAGGGTGGCTTCCCCAAACGATTCTCCTACAGGAGAAGGGTGGCTTCCCCAAACGATTCTCCTACAGGAGAAGGGTGGCTTCCCCAAACGATTCTCCTACAGGAGAAGGGTGGCTTCCCCAAACGATTCTCCTACAGGAGAAGGGTGGCTTCCCCAAACGATTCTCCTACAGGAGAAGGGTGGCTTCCCCAAACGATTCTCCTACAGGAGAAGGGTGGCTTCCCCAAACGATTCTCCTACAGGAGAAGGGTGGCTTCCCCAAACGATTCTCCTACAGGAGAAGGGTGGCTTCCCCAAACGATTCTCCTACAGGAGAAGGGTGGCTTCCCCAAACGATTCTCCTACAGGAGAAGGGTGGCTTCCCCAAACGATTCTCCTACAGGAGAAGGGTGGCTTCCCCAAACGATTCTCCTACAGGAGAAGGGTGGCTTCCCCAAACGATTCTCCCACAGGAGAAGGGTGGCTTCCCCAAACGATTCTCCCACAGGAGAAGGGTGGCTTCCCCATAGGTAAAGGGTGGCTTCCCTGAAGTCTGCCCAAAATATTTTCACTGCGAGAGTTCAAACACATTCTACAAATTTCAGGAAACGAGAATGCCCCCCCCCCTTACCCATCTAAAACTTCCTACCTGCAAGCAGAGTACAGAGCGGCAGTGATAAACAAAGGTTTGGATAAATCGAGGTCTCCTTGCTGAGCCTGGGGCAGCGTGGCTTCATATCTACAACAGAGCAAATGTAATCCAATTAACGTGAGAATTTGGACAACAATTACTACAATCAGGAAAATGGAGTGAAGTGAAAAGATGGGTAAATTCAGAGAGAAAACACAGGGGCGGGCTTCACAGTGACTGCTCACTGTGATAGCCAATCATAGGCCATCACAGCCATCATGTGACCCAGAATCGGGCGTTCTGGGTTCCGATCGTTAGTATGGGACTCAGGGCTCATGGTAAGACCCCAGGTCTCTGTGCTGGCGGTGCAACGTGCTCCGGGCACAATGAACGATATGCAAATATGTGGCTCCATGGCAAAAGCCCAGTGCAGTGGGCCACATATATTTGTGTGAGGTTGGAGTCAAGTGGTTAATGGATCAAGGCCTAGGAGCGGCTGCAGGTATGTGCAGGGCCACTCACTTTACACTCCTCCCCCCTTGAAGCCAGCCACAGGGAACCGATCACGTGACCGGACTGGAGCACCCTGAGGATAGGTAAATATATATATCTTCCTTCTACAGGATAGTTTGTATAGGTCAGGGGTCTCCAAGCTTTTAAACAAAGGGCCCGTTTATGGTCTTTCAGACTTTAGGGGGGCCGGACTGTGGCCAGCAAGAGTGGATATTTTACTGGCATCAGTGGTAGTAAATATCACATTCAGTATTGGAGGGAGTATTAGTGCCCTCTCACTGGTATCATTGGGAGGAATACTGTCCCAGTATTGGTGTCAGTGGGAGAAATGGTGACCTATTTTGTTGGTATCAGTTGGCAGAATAATGTCTTCTCAGAGGGAGAATTAGTGCCCCAAGGGCCGGATAAAGGCTAGTAAGGGGGCCACTTGCGCCCCCCGGGGCCGGACAGGGGCCAGCAAAGGGCAGCATGTGGTCCCGGGGTTGGATACAGGCCAGCAAAGGGCCACATCCGGCCCCACGGCCACAGTTTGGAGACCACTGGTATAAGTGTTAGAAGTTGGGTGGGAGCAGGTTTAAGCGTAGTTAGTTCTAGTCTGGAATTCCACTTTAACCCGTTTGGCCTACAGAATAGAAAGGAGAAGCACTGGAGCGGTTTTGGGGGGGGACTAATGTGACTGGCTGGAGAAATGCAGCCAATTAAGTTCCTCCAGAGGAGACTAAACAAGAGTCATGGAAGGGCCTATAAACATGACAATGCTCACCAACCAGAAAAATGGCCGGCTTGAGTGAATGTTCTGATGTCTGCAGAGGCCTGAAGCTACACAGACACAACAGTACAAATCCAATTTCCTTCTGACCTGTTGAGTATTTTGGATGCCACATTCACCGCCTCCATGCAGCCATGTTGTACGGCCAGGTCTCTGATGCCCATTTTGTTATCCACACCAAGCAAACACTCAAAGGACTTGAGACAGTTCTGATAGACCTTCTTGTTGAGTCCAGACAGCCGCACCACATAGTCCTGAAAAACGAAAAGGGTTTTATACTAAACACTAAACAGCAGATCCTAAGCGGATGGTAACAGTTAAGGAGAAAAAGGTTGGCTCTAGAACGGCTTTAGAATGGTGGAACTGCACTGCTTGTGAGCACCGCAAACCAAAAATGCCATTGTTTCATTTCTTTAACATTCCATGAAAACTCCCCCATCCATCCATGTCTCCATGCTTTATTTTGCTGAGAAATCATTTTGAAAAACACCCCCCTGGCATTTCTGGTAGTGGCCATCTTGAGTAAGGGCAAATAATGTATCTTACTTCATGAAATCCATCTGCCCTTAAGCTCAGGCATAGGCTGAGCTGAGAACCCTCCCCTGCTAAAGACAGCAAGGATGTATGACATCATTTGCCTAGGCATGGAAACCAGGAAGTAACTGAAGTAAATATAAAAAAAGTGTAAAACAAATAAGTTATACTTTCCCATCTATCTACTAATGTTAGCAGCATAAGGATTCAATATAAATCAACGTTGATTGAGAGAGTGGAATTTCACTTTAATATGATATACATATTAGCAGAAATCTATGTATAATCTCCTTAATATTTCTCCCTTGATAGAATGGCTTAGGAAACTAGAGCATGGAATAGACGTGTATTGTCTGTTATGGATGAGGCTTAATTTAACCCCTTCAATACCGGCACTTTTACCCCCTTCCTGTCCAGGCCAATTGTCAGCTTTCAGCACTGTGGCACTTTGAATGACAATTGTGCGGTCATGCAACACCGTACCCATAAAAAAAAATTGTATCATTTTTTTCACACAAACAGAGCTTTCTTTTGGCGAGATTTAATCACTACGGAGTTCAACCTCTTGAAACTTTTGAAAAAAAAAAACAAAAAAACGCTTTTCTTCATTTGTTATAAAATTTTGAAAATAAATAACATTTCATAATATTAGATCAAAATTTACTCAGCTACACTTCTTTGGTGCAAATACCCCAAATTAATGTGTTATTTAGTCTGCAGGAAAGTTGTAGAGTCCACAAACCATGATATTTATATATCTATCTATATAGATCTCTTACAATCAATGTACTGATGGTTAAATACTTAAACCCCCAACTGCTATATTTACTTCATTATGCCCCACTGATATTACCATCTAAAATGGTCATACTATTTCATACAATTTTTAGGAAATTTCTTTGGAAAAGAACGATTTCGTTAAATGGTAACAATTTTCAGAAAACCTCCATGATAGCACGAGTGTGGGCCCCAAACCCCAGAAGAACGCAAGACTCACAGACCATGAAGAACACGCTCAGACTCCCTGCTCAATTAATATTAAGGAACTGAAGGCATACAGTAGAACATAACAGACAAACCAGAACAATCGTATGAAAAGTAAACCAGGTGAAGCTCAGTCCTCATACATGGATAGAGCCGCCACCACCAGACCCCCCCCCCCAATGGACCTAATGAATGGACCGTAGCACAGTGAGCCATCTCTTCTACTGGTCTACGAAGTCACACCCAAGCAAGAGCAAACTGGCCATGTCATACAAGACGGAACAGTCCTACTAAACTTGTGGGCATGGTTGTCCTTCCTAAGGTTGAGAAGGAAGAAAACTTCAGGGTAGTAAAGACAACAGAGAGAAAAATGGAGGGGGGTAGGATTCCTAAATCGTCCAGGATATCCAATTCCACTACTCCAAGCCAGCCACAGTCCCGGGGGTAAAACCCAAGGTGGACAGAATTGGAGGCCTAAGCATCTACCACAAAAGGCCTTGGTAGGTGTTGCTCCCGGTAGACCATGCCCATACAGTAGTGGTTCCCAAACTCAACCCTCAAGTACACACCCAATAGACCAAGTCTTGGGAATTTAAAGGACCTGTGCAGGGAAAGGAAATCCTGAAAACTTGCACAACTTCCCCATGTATGGAAAATGACTAAATCACACTGGACATCTGCTGGCAATCGGGCAGCCTGAAGTTTGGCATACTGAGCTCTCACCTTGTCCACAGGGTGATTCAGTGACGCAGCTGCGAGCTGGAGACACATGACCGCACTACTTGTCGCTGTAGACACGGCCGAGAGTCCTGAGCACTTTAACTGCGACAGGCGCAGAAGTTCCTCCGCTTTCCTGTAACAATAATTAGAGTCGCATGATGGCAACAGCTTAAAGTCAAACTTCAAACGAGCATAAGAGTCACTGTGCCTCCTCCCCCTCCCCCGCAATTGGATATAAACGTATTTATTCATGACAGATATCAGGGTTCCCAGCGAGAAAAAGACATCCCCCAAAGTAGAAGATCATGACAGAACATCTGCCACGCACCCCCACAACACAAGAAAACACATTACAGCAGTTACAGGCAAATGGGTGGGTTAAACATTCCAACATGTCCTCACAGCAACAAATACCTAAATATATCAATATGGTGCAAATGGCACAGCTTTTACAAGTACAAAAACTGCTAAAAGTGTTACTGAACCCAGGAGTCGGCGTTCACCAGATCCGCTCTTCCCCCGGACCCTACGTCCGCTCTATCCCGCTCTCCCCCCCGGACCCGGCATCCACCAGATCCCCCCCCCCCCCCACCGGACCCCGGCGTCCGCTCTATCCCGCTGTCCACCCCCCCCCCCCGGCGTCCGCTCTATCCCTCCCGCTCCCCCCCCCCCGGGGTTCGCTCTATCCCGCTCTCCCCCCCCCCCCGGACCCCGGCGTCCGCTCTATCCAACTCCCCCCCCCCCCCGCGGACCCGGCGTCCGCTCTCTCCCCTTCCCCCCCGGCGTCCGCCGCTCTGTCCGCTCTCCCCCCCCCTCCCGCGGACCCGGCGTCCGCTCTATCCCGCTCCCCCCCCCCCACCCAGACCCCGGCGTCCGCTCTATCCCGCTCTCCCCCCCCACCGGACCCCGGCGTCCGCTCTATCCCGCTGTCCACCCCCCCCCCCGGCGTCCGCTCTATCCCTCCCGCTCCCCCCCCCCCGGACCCCGGGGTTCGCTCTATCCCGCTCTCCCCCCCCCCCCGGACCCCGGCGTCCGCTCTATCCAACTCCCCCCCCCCCCGCGGACCCGGCGTCCGCTCTCTCCCCTTCCCCCCCGGCGTCCGCCGCTCTGTCCGCTCTCCCCCCCCCTCCCGCGGACCCGGCGTCCGCTCTATCCCGCTCTCCCCCCCCCACCCAGACCCCGGCGTCCGCTCTATCCCGCTCTCCCCCCCCACCGGACCCCGACGTCCGCTCTATCCCGCTGTCCACCCCCCCCCCCGGCGTCCGCTCTATCCCTCCCGCTCCCCCCCCCCCGGACCCCGGGGTTTGCTCTATCCCGCTCTCCCCCCCCCGGACCCCGGCGTCCGCTCTATCCAACTCCCCCCCCCCCCGCGGACCCGGCGTCCGCTCTCTCCCCTTCCCCCCCGGCGTCCGCCGCTCTGTCCGCTCTCCCCCCCCCTCCCGCGGACCCGGCGTCCGCTCTATCCCGCTCTCCCCCCCCCACCCAGACCCCGGCGTCCGCTCTATCCCGCTCTCCCCCCCCACCGGACCCCGACGTCCGCTCTATCCCGCTGTCCACCCCCCCCCCCCGGCGTCCGCTCTATCCCTCCCGCTCCCCCCCCCCGGACCCCGGGGTTTGCTCTATCCCGCTCTCCCCCCCCCGGACCC